>NC_058136.1:54175444-54187944 GCF_016433145.1 Gracilinanus agilis | reverse complement strand
AGCCCAAGCCTTTCCTCCCATCACCCTAGAGCTAGGCTCTGCTCCCTGCTTCCACCCCACAGCCATTCATGCCTTAGAGGTTCCTGGCTTGCCTCAGAGCTTGCATGGAACAGGCAAGTGGCAGTTCTGTGCTGCTCACCCAGAGCCTAGGCACTGCCACTATTTTGTTGTGTGACCTTGACCAAATTTCCCCCACCCTGCGTTTCCTCGATTTTCCACTCTGCAAAGTAAGGGGAAGTGAATTCCAGCTTCCAAAGTCCTTTCCATTTCTGGCATTCTATCAAGCTAGATCTGCCGTGGGCACAAAAAGCAGGGCATGGTGGAGGGGGAAGGTGCCAAGGGTGGGGCAAGGAGCTGAGAGATGTCATCATCACTTACCAAATTGCCCTTAAACTGGGCTGCCTAAAAGGAGCACTGCCAACCTTTGGTAGATGGCCAGGTCCCCTGCCCCCAGGTCCTCAGATTGCGAGGGGAATGTCTAAGAAGGTAGCTGGGCTGGGAAAAGCAAACCTTTGACTGGCCTCTAGCATGGCCCACCTCATCTCCTGCCCAGGATGCCACTATCTCGGCTGAATGGCTTAGCTTCAAATTCTCCATCACTATCTTGGGGAGACAAGCCAGAAGAAAACCTCTCCCCAGGCCTCCTGACTGTCCCACCTTCTCCTTCCCCTTGTATCCCTCCTGAGATGTCCCTGCTCCCCAGTGCCCATGTGTGTACTGGCTCCCTCCCTGTGTACCATATATTTAGCTGCCACCCGCACGGCCCTTCTTGGTGAGTCAGCACTGCAGAACCAGCTGTGAGCCCCTGGCTTCTAGACTCCCAACAATAGCCCCCAACCCCAATCTAAAGAACTGGGCAGGGGCAGCTGGGAAGCTCAGTGGATGGAGAGTCAAGCCTAGAGACGGGAGGTCCTGGGTTCAAATCTGGCCTCAGACACTTCCCAGCTGTGTGACCCTGGGCAAGTCACTTGACCCCCATTGCCCACCCTTACCACGCTTCCACCAAGGAGCCAATACACAGAAGTTAAGGGTTTTAAAAAAAAGCAAAGAACTGGGCTGATTCTCTCCTTCATGGGGTTGGTGGCTCTCTCCTGCTCAGCTTTCCCAGTGTTGGGGGAGGGGGGGGCGACCTGAGATTCCCAAGCTGCCCAAGGACGCTCTTTCTTCCTCCACCCTTCGTAAAGGCCAATCACCCAGATTCTCCCAGGGCCTGTATTCTATTTTCCTGGGCCAAGAAGAAGCAAGCCCTAGGACTGGGCTCAGACTTTCAAGGGAACCAAGAACAGGCAGATTCTTCCAAGCTTGAGGGCTCTAAGGAGTGGGGAGAAGAGAGGTACAGCCTTCCCCAGGCAAGCCTCTGGCCACTCTTCCTTCCTAAGTATCCTCTCATTAGAGATGGAGACCTTAAGACAGATGAAACTCCCCAGAGGATGCTAGAATTAAACTGGGGTGGGGGGGAATGGGCAATAAAAGAGAAAGCAGTGGAAAAAGGCCAATGGAAAGGAGAAAGGCTTGGGGGATGGGGTGTGGGAAGGGAGAATTAAGAAGGGCTATAGGAAAGAGCTGAAATATAGCCAGGCTTAAAACTCTTGAACTCAGGGGCAATCGATCACTCCTTACCCTTGGACAGCAGTGGGTATGTGGCCTGCCCTTAAGAGTCAGGCATAGCACAGGGACATTCCCAGGCCAGAGGAGCACCCAACCTGGCCCTTCCCAGCTAAATTGAGCCCTTAGTTCTGGAGGTGGGATGCTCTGCTCACCTGCCCCTCTAAACTCCCCCCCTCCACCATGGTAGCAAGGAATGAAGAAAATCCACACACCTTTGACTAGAGGATGGGCCATTTGGACAGATCCTCCAGGCCAAAAGCAGTATCCATGGACATCGAAAAGGCAGAGCGGGTGTGTAGGGAGCAATAGATACATACGAGCCCTTACTGCGCACACACAAAGATGTCCTTTCCTAGCCTAGCAGCATGCTCTGATTGCCTCCACCTGAAATCTACTACATCCATCAGACTGAGTGCTACCGTGGGGAAGATCAAATCTAATCACTGCATCTGAGGGTAGAGGGCCTGGGCTCAAATGTTAGTTTTGCTCCCGTGTGACTCTGGGCCAGGCAATTGGCCCTTCTGGGTCACTCGCCTTTACTGGCCTGGATGGCTCTTCTATTTCTAAATCTCTACTATGCTCCTCTATATGCCTTCATTACTGATGATCAGAGATGGTCTGACAGTGGAAAAGATGATGGGTTTAGAATCCAGGTGGCCTGGGTTCAAATCCCACTTCTTCTAACCTTCTGGGTAATGTTAGACTAGTTAATTCCCCACCTTGAGACTCAGTTTGCTCCCTGGCAAATGAGGTCTTGGAGGTTCCATCTACGTCCTTTGGCTCTTACCTGAGGCTGGGGTCGGGTGGTGTTGAGGCCGCCGTTGTGCTGGGATTGGTCGGCTGCCCGCCACTCATGACATCGTGGGAAGGTGTAGGGACATCCCTGCATGACCATGGGTTGCATCAGAACAGCAGCTCATGGGGGGACGGTGGGTGATGTGCAGGGTAGGGCAGAGGGACAAAAGCACCTGAAAAAGCACCAGAGAGCACTTGCGTGAGGTCCTGGCAAAGGCTCTGGAGCAGCTCCACCATCCAGCGCTGACCTTTGCCTCAGCCTGGCCTCTCCTGTGGAGGTGGCACAAGGAGTAAAGAGAACAAAGTGAAGGCTCGAAAGGGTGGGGGCCAACTTCTGGCATGAAATATGGTGAAAACTGAATCAGGTTTCCAGCCAAGTCCAAGCTTATGGGGTCTATGAGGCAAAACATATCATAGAACTCCTACTGTCTGCCTCCCCTCCCCACCTTCTGCTCCATTCCACTGGATAAGGATCTCCCCCCTCCCCCCTCCCCCCAGTGAGGCCCAGATAAGGACTCCTCCTAAAGTGGAAGAGACTTTCCTTTCTCAATTTCCTCTCAATCTCCTTTCTCAATGGTCTGCACCTACTAGGGCTACAACAACAAAGTAATAACAACGGTGAGAACATTTATAAAGCACTTGGCTATGTATTTGATCCTCCCAATCACCCTTGGAGGAAGATACTATTATTATCTCCATTTGACAGATGAGGAAACTGAGGGTGGGAAAGGTTAAGTGACTTGCCCAAGGTGGCACAGCTAAGTGTTTGAGGAGGAATCCAAATTCCGGTCTTGCTAACTCCAAGTCTAGCATTCTATGTATTGTACTACCTAGCTGTCGAAGGCACATAACTGCCCGAGACACAAGTGTTGGCAATGGACTCAAGAGCCCTGGGTGCTCTGCCAAAGACCACCTCAGGCAAGACACTTCACATCTCTGGGCCAGTGGACTTCATGATCTATCTCTAAGGCAAGGATTCTATGAGCCAATGAACATGCTGGCTGAACTGCTTTCTAAACTGCGTATTTGGAGGGACCGATGCCATTCTCCCAAAGCTAATGAACTTGTACTCTAAGGGGAGAGAACAGAGAAGTGAGAGAAGAGGCTAGATAGACCCCACAAGGCCAATGAGTCTGAACCCACTTCCCAAAAAGAAGTCTCATCTCAACACACCCCACAAGTGGCCATCCAGACTCCGCTTGAAGACCTCTGGGGCAAGGCCAGGGAAAGGGGACGGTACTAGATTCCCATCTGCAACTTCAACTCCTCTCTTGCCCTTGAGCCATTAGTTGGCTAGGCTGACTTAATAGAGCACAGGACATACTGGGCTAACCAACCTCACTGCCATGGTAAGTCAAGGGAATGTTGGTTTTAGTGGAACATTTGACAGTCTCTTGTGCTATCCTTAAGGAAAAGATAGAGAGACACGTGCTAGGCAATTGTACCATCAAATCGCTTTGAAACTGTCTGGCTAGCCCAAAGGGTAGTCATTCAATGCCCAATAGTCAGCTTGGCAGGAGCGCTCAAGTGGAGCATTCCAGGAATGAATCTATAGGTGGCCTTGGCCTAGTTAACATTTTTATCAATGACTCCGCCTAAGTTATGGATGTCATGCTTATCAGATTCTCAAGTGATAAAGCTGGGCGTGATGAATAACAGTCAAGATCTTGACTGGTTGAACACTGGGCACAGTCCAATTAGATTCAACTTAACAGGGATAAATGTAAAGTGAAGTTGGGTTTCGAACTCAGCTTCACAAGTACAGGATGGGGAAGGGGTAGCTAGAGAGCTACCTGGAAAAGATTTGAGAGGTATGGACCTCCTGGAGAATTTAATTTCAGTTTAAAAAGCGTTGATTAAAAGCAAACTCAATGCCAGGTATTACTCTAGAGATCAGGGATGTGAAGAAAAAAAATGGAAATAGTCCCTAACCTCAAAGAGTTTGCAACAGGGATTTACTGGTAAGTGTTTAACAATCATCTCTCAAAAAAAAATATATTCATGACATACTTTTAAGTTTAAGCTGCATTGTTAACATTTTTTCCATCACTTCCTTAAGTCTAGGCAACCAACAAAACAATAAATTAAGTCCTGATTTGTGGCTTTTGTTAACTTCTAAAGTGTATAAGTTCACAGTGAAAATTTAACAATTGGCTTTCGGGAGCAAGTTCAAGCTGGATCCAGAACACAGTTGGCAAACCTTTTCCCAGTTCAAGTCCCCAGAGGGCAAATTCAAGCTGTCTGTGAGCCCCTGGATTACCAGAGAGAGTTGAGGGAGACAGTGCTTGCTTTGGACTGCTGGACAGAGAGGTGGGGCATGCAAAAAATGTCCTCCCATGCTGGGAAGAGGGGGAATGGAGCAGCTCCCTGAGTGCCGGCTCTGCACGTGTGCCACGACTTCGCCAACAAGGTCCTATAGCATGTGGAAATGTGCAGTGCAAGCCTCCTAATAGGTTCCTCCCCATTCCAATCTACCTTCCACCCAGCTTTGAAAGTGCTTTTCCTAAAGTACAGGTCTGGCCCCATCACTAATCTCCTCAATGAACTCTGACATACACAGAGTAAAAAGAAGGGGCTGGAATAAATTAACTCTACATCATATGAATGGCTACTAATAGGAGTTGCGATCATGCCGTGAGACAAAGCAAAGGCAAACGTATACAACATAAAAAGAAGGGCTGGATAAGGAAACTCCGTTATGGTGAAAGGAACCCCTGACAACAAACTAGTATCAATAAGCAACACAGATGCTTCCAATGCCTTCACTTTTAAATTCAGTAAGGAAAAAGGAACATAAGAAGGACCATAGCAGCAGGAAATATCAGTGTCTCTTTCCGTGTGGCGTAAATCTAACAGAAAGAAGAACAAAAGAAAAAAGAATCAAAGCAATGGAGATAATAGAGTTAAAGAATTCTGGCACCTTCTACATGGTACTGCTAAAGGATGTATGCACAAGTTAGGTGGCACAGAAGGACAGTGGCTAAGAGCGCTGGATTAGCCAAGTTCAAATCTTGTCTCGCACACTTGCTGTGTGACTCTGGGCAAGAAGCTTAGCCTCTCAGCCTCAGTTTCTTCATGTGTAAAATGGGGGTAATAATTTAAGCACCTACCTCACAGGGTTGTGAGGATCAAAGGAAATCACATAGAGAGTGCTTTGCAGACCTTAAAGGGAAATAGAAATACTAACAATTTTCTAAACATCTCAGTACAACATGAAATTTTTGAAAAAATCAACCACGTATTAGGGCACAGAGAAATCGCAAACAAGTATAAAGAGACAGAAACAATAAACATATCCCTTGGAGACCATGACACAACAAAATCCTAATCAGTACAATGAGCGCAAATGAAAAACAGAGACCCAAATGGAGACTTAATAACGAAATCCTAATTAATGAATGGGTCAAAGAAATCATAGAAACAGATAATTATGTAAAAGAAAATGATAACGATTAAACAACATACCAAAATTTCTGGGATGCAGCTAAAGCAGTCCTCAGGGGGGAAAATCATATCCCTACAAACATACATTAACAAAATAGAAAAAGAGAAGATTAATGAACTGAATATGCATTAAAAATTAGAAAGCCAACACATATACACAAACCCAAAATAAACACCAAAGAGGAAATATTAAAAATTAGAAGAGAAATAAGCCAGAAGCAAAAAAAAAAAACAAAAACTATAGAAAAGACAAATAAAACAAAAGGTCGGCTCCTTGAAAAGATCAAATTGATCAACTTTTAGGCAATATGATTAAAAAGAAGAGGATAGAAAATCATGTCAACAAAATAGCAAACAGGTAGGATGAAATCACAACAAAATCAAGAAAAAAATAAAAAGAATTCTCAAAATCTACTATACATAATGATATGCTAATAAGACTGAGAACACAAATGAAACGGAGGTGTGTCTATAAAAATATAAAATCCTGGATCAGCTAGGTGGCTCAATGGATAAAGAGTCAGGCCTGGGGACAGGAGGTACTGGGTTCAAACTTGGCCTCAGATACTTCCTAGCTGTGTGACCCTGGGCAAATCACCTAATCCCAAATACCTAGCCCTTACTGTTCTTCTGCTGCAGAACCAATGCTCAGCAGTGATTCTGAGACAGAAGGTAAGGGTTAAAAAAATACAAAATACCCAAACTAATTGAAAACCAGAGATCTCAAGTAATCTATCTAATCTCAGAAATGGAGTAGTTGTAAAGGCACTTTTGGGGAGTGGGGGAACAACTCCTGGTCCCTATGAATTCATAGGAGAATTCTATCAAAATATTAAAGAACAATTGAAACCAACACTGCACAAACTATTCCTTGACATTTGAAATTCCCTCTTTCTGGAAGCTTGCAGTATTTTTTTGACATGGGAGCTCTACAGTTTTGGAAATGATATTCCTGGAACTTTTCCTTTTGAGACTCCTTTCAGGAGGTTATCTTGGGATTTTTAAAGGTAGTGAGGTAGTACAATGGATAGAGCACTGAACCTGGAATCAATCGGGATGATATTAGTTTGAATCTGGCCTCAGACACTTACTGGCTGTATGACCTGAGCAAGTCACTTTGCCTCCATCTACCTCAGTAATAATTGCTACATCCCAGGGTTATGGATCAAACAGGCTGATATTTTTAAAGTGCTTAGCACACAATAGGCACTTAACAAATGTAAGTTTCCTTTCCACTTTCTTCAATTTCCCCCTGTGAATACAAGCAAAAATATGGACCCCATCAGAGGCAATAACAAAGCCCTAAATAATGAATGCATCAAGGAAATCATAGAAATAATGAAATAATTATATAAAAGATGGCAGATCTGAGTAGTTCTCATTTTAGATTTTTAAAAAACCTCTCACCTTCCATTTTATTTTATTTTATTTTTTATTTTTATTTTTTTTAAACTCTCACCTTCCGTCTCGGAGTCAATACTGTGTATTGGTTCCAAGGCAGAAGAGTGGTAAGGGCTAGGCAATGGGGGTTAAGTGACTTGCCCAGGCCAGATTTGAACCTAGGACCTCCCATTTCTAGGTCTGGCTCTTAATCCACTGAGTTACCTAGCTGCCCCCTCACCTTCCATTTTAGAATCAATATTGTGCATTGGTTCCGAGGCAGAAGAGAGGTAAAGGCTAGAGTCTAGACAGAAGAGAGGTAAATGTCTGCTAGACAATAGGGATGAAAGGACTTGCCCAGGGCCACACAGGTAGGAAGTGCCTGGGGACAGATTTGAACCCAGGACTGTCCATCTCTGGGCCTGGCTCTCTCCCCACTGAGTTGCCTAGCTGCCCCCTCATTTTAGATTTTCTGAAATACAGTGTCCATGCATTCTTAATTTTTTCCTGTTTTTCAGGTCAGGTTTTAAAAATATATCATTTCTTCCATTTTCAGTGTTTTAATTTCATTCCAATATTCCCTACTCTTGAATGGAGTCATTCGTTTATTCTTGGTCTCTTCTAGTTTGGGGTGGGGGGGATTCCACTTCTTGGATAAGGTCTACCACTTTCTTGAAGATACTTTCTTTCCCATTTTTTTAATTTAAAAAAATCTTGTTTCATTGGTTTTTTTCTTTGATTTATTCATCTCTCTAGCTTTAGGTCCTGAAATGGGCCTTTGTACCAGGGTCAGCCTTTGCCCTTTTTTGGTGGAGTTGAGCTTGCTTGGTTTCACCCTGGCTCCCTGGGATTCTTGACGTGACCTACACTGACTAAGTTTAAGTACTCCTGGATCTTGGAGGTTGAGAGCACTGGTCTTCAGGACTCATGTGGCATCTCAAGAAAGATTTAGGGACCTTCGAGGCCTTAGGCCTGGACTGCCCAGGTCTGAGCTCTGAATCACAGCTCTGCTGAGCACCAAGCTGGTTGCTTCCCACTGCTATTGCACCGGGCTTCCAAGGTCTGTAGTTTGGAGCTTTCTCAAGGGAGCCCTCCCACCACTCTTGCTGCCTCAGGACTGACTGAAGTTTGCAGGCTACACAGTGCCCTGCCTCTGGCTGGCTGGTACTCGCTTTCCTTTTGTCCTTGGGCTTCTGGCTTTTTTCTGGTGCCATTCGAGGGTGGAAGATATAATTAACATAGTTGCACACTGGATTTATTGATCACTATTTGGTCTGATAGGAGTTTCAGCATTTGGCTAGAGTAGGTATGAGAGAAGCTGGGCAACCTGCCTTCTTTTTGTTCAGGCAGCCATCTGGGCAGGAAATCCTGCTTTTTCTCAACTTCGTAGATAAGTAGTGTTGTCTCTCCTGGCTGGACTGTCAACTCTTTAAGGTCCAGGGCTAGTTCCCTTCAGTCTTTGTTCCCCTCAGCACCTAGGACAGTGACTGGCAGACAAGAAATGCTGGAAAATATAGAAAGGAAACACCCAGGAACTTGGCAGCTGTCTGTGTGGGGAATCAGGGAAAGCCACAAGTATAATCTTTGGACCCCGAGAGCCAGAAGAGAGGAAGACATGGGCGACATACAAAGGCCCAGAGGCAGGCGAAGAGAAGCCTAACATGGAGAATATTGAATAGGCCAGTTTAGCCGAGAAATAGTACAGAAAGGAGAGGAATGTGTGATATGTTGGTCTGGGCATCGCCATCACAGAAACGAAAATGAACCCATGAGAGCCCATATGAGATTACCAAGCAAGTATAGGAAGAAAAAGAAGAGGGCCTGGGTCAGAGATGTGACCCTTGGCTAGGGAAAGAACAGATAATGCAACAGGAGAGGAGGACTGCTGGGACAGAATGATGCCTCCACTGGCAAATGAGGTTTCTGCATCAGTTGTTTTTCGTTGTGATAAGGACCAGTTTAAGTCAGATCAGGAGGTGGGGAGGAGGCCATATCTAGAAATGACTGTGATGGAAAGACAAAAAGGCATCAGTAAATCTTGTTTAACTAACTAACTAACTAACTAACTAACTAACTAACTAACTAACTACATTCCATTTGGACCCAGAGGGCAGAACCGGAATCAACTGGGCTTTTAAGGTCAGGAAAAACTTCTAACAAAGACATCTGACCCAAAGTAGCAGTAGAGGTCTTCAAGCAGAGGCTTGAGGGACTGAATGCTGGGATCACTGAGAGCCTGTGAAAAGACATGGGAAGGGGGCAGCTGGGTGGCTCAGTGGATTGAGAGCCAGGCCGAGAGACGGGAGGTCCTAGGTTCTAATCTGGCCTCAGAAACTTCCCAGCTGTGTGACCCTGGGCAAGTCACTTAACCTCAATTGCCTAGCCCTTTCCACTCTTCTGCTTTGGAACCAATACCAAGTATTGATTCTAAGACGGAAGGTTAGGGTTTAAAAAAAAAATAAAACACATGCAAAGTCCTTTGTTGGCATAGAAAAGGAAGAAGGTAGGGAGAGAGGAATGAAGGGAAGATTCCAGCTACTGGCTCAAAATCCTTGGGAACTGATTCTGTCCTGACCCAATTCAGGAAGCAGACATGCAGAAGCTACAGTAGAGTCACCAGAAGGTCCTCAGGTAAAACTTCCTAGGAGGGGTGAAGCCTAGCAGGGAGAAGAGCCAGAAAGACTTACAGAGCACTGCAACGGCTTTGTTTCCTGGGAGGAGACTCAGTTTACCTCTTTGCCAATTCCCCAATTCCAAACCTTCCACCTTAGAATCACAGAAGAATTAAAAGTCAGTGAGAATGCCGGGGGTGGGGGTGGGGTAGGGTGCGTGTAGCATGACACAACAACGACAGTCCTAAGGAACCGTTCACGAAAGTGGTTGCTCTGTCATAGTGCAGCCTCTCTACCTGTCCCGCTAGGCAAGAAAAGTGGGGGTGAGGCTTTAGGAAAGAGACGAACATCAGAAAGCCAGTGAGGCTCTACTACTTGCAAAAAAAGGAATGACAAAGAACTTGGGTCCTACACTAAGTGTACTTGATCTAACCAGAAGAATCAGAACTATAGAATTTTACAGCAGGAAAGGACCTTAGGGATCAGCCAATCCAATCCTGAGTTTCACAGGAGGCAAAAGTAAAGAGACAATTCCTCAACAGCTGCCTAGCAGGCAATTCCCAGAAGTCAAATCCTATTTTCCACTAATTTCCATTATAAACTTGGAATTCCCATAAGGAGAGGGAAAAATGAGTCCCAAGAGATAATACAAATTACCCTGAAGAGTGCAACAAATCATCTTATATTTAAAGGCAAAAGATCATTCTCTGAAACAATATCCTTGATATAAGCCCAAGTAGCAATACTGCTTTGAACCTGAACACCCCCTGCCTGTGTCCCTTGGGAGAGAGACCCACGGGAGAAGAAACCATGTTCTCCACTGCCTGGCCCATTCGCTCAGTCTCGGCGCTTCTTTCTAAGCAAGACGAAGATGTGCTTTTAAGAACTCTTAGCTCTCGGCTGTTTCTCTGAAGGGCTCTAACTCAGCTAGCATCTCCGTCACGGATGGGTTTGGATGGCATCCTTGGTCAGGAAGGGGTCTGGCAAAGTACAGTTCTGATATCCAAGAATTATGCCACCATGACAAGTGTGCTGGTGCCTCGGACACACCTGTATGGGCTTAGGTGGCTCTCCTCTTGGGCTTTCTTGAGGATCCCCCAAGCCCAGCTCCACAGCGTCCGGGAGCTTCTGGGACTCTCCTTAGGTGGGGAGGGGGGGAGACTTCACCCAGGACACCCTACTAGGCTTAGCTCAGACAACCAGCTCAGGCCACACATGCCCTTCCCTCTTTCCTTGAGCTAAAGGCAGGCCCATACTCCAAGTACCAGATACCAAGGGCTCGGAGGCCTTAAGGGTCTACTGTCAGGGCCCTCAGAAGGGTTTAGCCAGGGTAAGGCAAGGCAGAGTGTCTAGAGTAGCATTAAGTCCTAGAGTATCATCAGGGTAATAGGGGCAGCAAAGCACAGCCCTGCATCCCTAGGCAGGGGGCTAGCCAGCAGAGCTCTCTCTTCCCTTTCTACCTCACATCCGTTTGACATTTGCACTTCCAGCACCCCAGTCTCTGGAGGGTGACTGCGCAGGGGGGAGGTGAGCAAGCCTCCTCCACCTTGCCCCACTCCAGCTCCCTCTGGGCTGTGCCTTTCCCTGAGGTGTTCCAAGATGGCTTACCTGAGGGACTCTACCTATGAGAGAAGATGGCTTAGGAAGAGTGGAGAGCGAAGGGGAATTGGACCCAAGCGAGCCCTCTGGAAGAAGCATTTGCCATTTTGATCAACTAAGAGGGGAAAACAAAAAGAAAGAGGAAAACACCTTCCTCTGTGGGTACCAAGCACCAGGCAAGGCAGGGCAGGACAGTGGCCGAGGACCTCTGGCCCTCCCCTTGGTGCCTGCTTGTTCACAGGGAGGGGAGACAATCAAGGCCTGGGGCTCTCCTGGGATCCCATTCGCCAGGCTGAGGAGTGGGGGGAGGGCAGAGGTAAAGGGGTGCTTAACTCCCAGCTGGCAAGTTCTATGCCACTCATTCCAGGGGAGTTCTGAGGAGTAGCCCAATACTTTCTGGGTGGTCGGGGTGGAAACCAGGGCGGATGCCACAGGAAAGAAAAGATGCTGAAGGCAGGGAGTGTGGAACTCAGGGTGGGCAGCTCAGCCCCCCAGATTCCTAGGCTACTCCTGGGACCAACTTGTGCCTCCCTGTGCCGGACTGCTACTTATTGGCAGAGGGGGAGAGCTCCGAGGCCCCACCCCTCCATGGCACAGATCTTCCCATCAGAAATGAGCTCTTGGAACAAAGCCTGGAATTGATGAGGGAAAAGCCACCCCCCCCCCAAAAAAACTAAGGGACCCCAACTGGTCCCCTTCCTCTTTGTTTCCCCAGCCCAGCCCAGGGATTCCTTCCTCAGGCATTGAGCAGCCCTTTCGGCAAGTTTCCCCTGGAGCACATACATGAACAGGAAATCCGGGTGCAAACACGCAGAGCCTGCCACCCGCCCGCCGGCACACACGGACCCCCTCCTCATCAGTTTCCCCAGCCACCTGAGCCCGGGGAAAGGCTGGGGAGCAGCTTCTCCACGGCCTACCTTGCAATCCAGTCAGGTCGCAGAAGCAGGCGGCAGTGAAGACAAGGAAGGAGGCGAGGGGCTGGACTGCCTCTGTGAATCAGCAAAGAAGTGGCTCTGTGACAGAGATGCCCACAGCTGCTGTGTGCACACTCTCTCCTTCTGT
>NC_058136.1:54082565-54175044 GCF_016433145.1 Gracilinanus agilis | reverse complement strand
GGGGGGGGGGGGGGGGGGGGGGGGCCTTCGGAGGCCAGGGGGCTTGAGAGGGGTGGGAGAGAGGGGCCCGGAGAGCAGATGACAGCACACGACACTGCTCCAGGGGGGATCCGAGCCCCACTCATGCCGACAGTCAGAAGCCAGGGCCACTGTATCCACTTCGGCAGACAGGTGGGGCTTTGGTTTCTTTTGGGGGTGGGGAAGGATGCTCCCTAGGGACCAAAAGAGGGTGATCAGCCCCTCTGGGATTCTCCAAAGGGTCTTAACCTGTTTAGGAGGCAAAATGGCTTAGGCACTCCACCCCTCCAGGCCCAGAGGGATAGGAATCCCAAGGCAGAGTGCTTGGGAAGCACTAAGGGGCGGCAGGGAGAACTTGGGCGCTCAGGAAGGGAGGGGAGAACGGCCTCCCTCGCCCCATCTCCCCCATGCACATCTTGAGCGCTTTTGGAGACCCTGAGCTCCATGCGGGCAGGCATTGCATCAGTTTTGTCTTTGGATCTTCAGCACCCAGGATAGCGCCTGTCTGGCGCACCCCAGGCAAAGGGTACGTTCTTCCCTTTCCTGAAGGGTGGCCCTAACTGGCCTGGCTCTGTAAATTGGGATCCTCTCAGGTTTCCCAGTTGCCATTTTCCTTGCCCAAATGATCTGGGCTTTGGCTGCCAGAGGGAGGGTTCCCGAGGAGCCAGGACTTTTGCGAAGTGCTGGGGATGATACAAACAAGCCCTCCAGGAATGTGGATGATCTTTGCCCATTTCTTACCTCTGCTGGGTTTGTACTGGTTCAACCTGAACCCTTCTGGTCCAAGCACATGGCCTTTCCTTTTTCTGGACCCCTGGGGGCATGACCTATCCCATTCCACTACTGATTGGGGCAACTGAGGACAGTCAAACCACGATCAGCAAAGCCAGCGCAAGGCAGGGATGCTACGGCTAGCAGTTAAACGAACGACTGATTTTCACTTCAGAGAAGTCAAGAGCAAATGAAAGGTGAAATTGACCCCCATAGCTTTCTGGCTGTGAGCTAGCTGTGTCCATTTAGCCTACTGTCCTGTCTGCCTAGAGGGAAAATCGGTCAGGGGTCACAAAGTCAGCCTTTGATGCCCAGCAGCATGCTTGCCTCTTCTCTTATGGATGGGAAGGGGGGGAGGGGGTGGCAACACGAAATGGTCTAAGGACTTTTTTTTTCAAAGCTGTAAAATCATTTCATTGGTTCTCTGTACCTCAGTTTTCCTCACCTATAAAATGGGAGTAACGGCACCAGATGATTTGGTTAGCATGTGATTTCTGTAGCAGTAACTGGGCCTCTGGAGTGCTCTCTGGAAAGTTTAGTTAATGGGAGGCAAGTTAGGCCTGAGGTTGTGAGAGCCCAATGCGAAGCGCTCTGAATAGCCAGTAGAGTGGCTGGGAGTAGGGGAAGGCAGAGAGAGACTAGAGGGGAAGGTAGTAGGACTGTGGCTATTGCTGCTACTACAAAAAAGGCAGTAAGGAAAGAGGATTACTCTGAATTTACTGCGGAACTGCCGAGCTCCTTCTTGCCATTCTTTAGAGCGCTCCTACAAATAAGCCTGCCAGCCTCGAAGAGTTGAGGCCAGGCCCTGGCAAAATTTGGGGGCAGGCAGGGAGGCAGCTGAGGGGCCTGGGGCCTCCTGTTCTATCTACATAAGCCCTCGGTCTGCCACTGGAGTGAGTCTCTTCCTAGGAGAGACTGTCTTGGCTGGGGTTTGGGCCAAGAGTTTGGGAGGCCTGGTATGTGCTGTTGGCTTGGGGTTGGGGAAGCAAATTAAAGCCTCCTTGTAGTTCCATGGAAAATATTCTTTCCGAAAACAACATTCCTCCCAAAGTCTTGGACTTTCTACCTTCTTCTTAGGAAACGATGGCTGCCATTAACACCCTTTCTCCATCTTTCTCTTAGGCCCAACCTCTTTCTCAGCGAGAAAGCTAAGGCCCTGGAAAATGGATGAAAAGTGGTGGGTGATCAGACTGAAAAGAAGGAATAGCCTACACCAAGGAAGAGCTTTGCCTTTCCCTGGCCCTGAAGCAATCGGGCATTGAACAGAGGGAAGCCAGCTCCTGGTTACTTCAGGCATCAGCTGGGGCTCGTTGACAGGGTCTGAGAGGAAGCCCTAGAAGGACCGAGTGGCTTTAGAAAAACTTCAAGATGAAATGATTTGCTTTGGCCTGAGGAAGCAAATTATTAGCTTTTACTTGACCCAGAGTTGTAGAACTATGTTTTACCACACTGTGAAATTTTCTTCTTTCAAAATGTCTATATAAATGTAGAAGAAAATCTACGTACAGCCTTTAGCTATCATATTACCTGCCTTCTTGGGGAGTGGGGAGGGATGGGAGGAGGAGGAAAAAAGCAACGACACATAGATTTGGGGGCACAGTGAATGTGAAGATGTTTCTCTTGGATAAACATATTTATTATAATCTTGTACATGTTTCTAACGAATCATGTGTGTTATGTTATTATGTTAGACATTGTGTTATATACATAAGCAAAACAGGCAGGAACTCTTGAAAAAAAGATCTGATCAAATCTTTGATGAAAAGAGTAGAAAAAAGAAATGGAGACCAAATACTCTTCTAACTCATGTGCCTTGAGAAAAAAAATCTTATATAAATATTTCATAAAAATGGCTTGAGTTGGGGGCAGCTGGGTGGCTCAGTGGATTGAAAGCCAGGCTTAGAGATGGGAGGTCCTGGGTTCAAAGCTGGCCTTCCTAGCTATGTGACCCTGGGCAAGTCACTTACCCCCATTGCCTAGCCCTTACCACTCTTCTGCCTTGGAAGCAATATGCAGTACTGATTCTAACATGGAAGGGAAGGTTTAAAAAAAAATAATAAAAATAAATGGCTTGAGTTGAAGAGCCACATCTGAAGACACGAGGCGACTTTGTCTCCCCAAGTCTTACACTGCTTGGGACCAAATAATAACAAATAAATAGAAATAGTTCCTCTAAGGCTTGTGCCAACAAACACAGAGTATACACAGCATTAATAATGTTTCTTGTGGGGAGAGGTATGATGTATGACAAGGTGGGATTTGCTCTCTCATTGTGGGTTTAAATGGCACTGGCACTCTTCTTGCTTTGGGAGGACAAAATTTGACCACTTTTCAGAATGGGGCAGCTAGGTGGTGTAGTGGCTAGAGCCCTGGGCTTGGAATCAAGTAGACTCACCCTCAAGAGTTCAAATCTGACCTCAAATGCTTATTGTGTGACCCTGGGCAAGTCACTTCACCCAGTTTGCCTCAGTTCCTCATCTGTAAAATGAGCTGGGAAAGGAAGCAGCAAACCACTCCAGAATTTTTGCCAAGAAAAACCTAAACAGGGCCATGAAGGGGTTGGCCATGACTGAAACAATTGAACAATAACACTTGCCTCACCATATGTTTCCCAGTATTGATTGGGGTTGGAATTGGCAAGCTTTGGGCTTTGTCCCGCCATTAACCTGTCTTGACTAGGGAACAAAGCATGCATGTCGCTTCCCATAGTAATGAGGAATCCATGGATGGCGAGGGAGAGAGCTCTCTTCTAAACTAGCACTTCCTGCTTACCATGACTCGGGTGTCAGACAGAGGGGTCACAGGAGTCCAGGGGAAGTAGCAAAGCGAGTAGGAGAGATGTCATGCCAGCCTTTGAACTCCGAAGCAGCTTGAGATCCCTAAGGGTGAAGAAAATGGCCCAGGCCGGTCAAGAAGTGGAGCTATGGAGTTGAATGGGAGCGAGTATCTTTAAGGTTTTGATTAACATGCTCAGCAGATGTTACTGAGGCTGGCATTAAGAGCTAGGGGATTTCTTCTTGGCATCTACATCTCTTTTAATATCTCCGAGCTTGTAGGCCAAGTTCTGAGTCAGATAGATTCCAAGCAAAAATAGACTCCCGGCAGTGGTGGTGACGACAGAGGGCTTGGCGTAGTTGCCCTGTCTCACCAGCCTAAAACCCCAGGAAGGAGAGCCACTTTTCCTTGAATCAAAGATCATCCCAAATTTTCATGGAAGACCATCTTTGGCGGCTGGAAGCTCATCTGCCAGGGATGATGCCTGGATATCAGAGAATGATAGAGTAAGAGCCGGAAGTGACTTCTGAAGATATTTACACAAGAGGAAACTGAAGTCCAGAGAAGAAAGTCAGAGTTCTAATGGAACTTTGCCCACCTATCACCATGGTCAGGTGGGGGGGGGGTGGTGTGTGTGGATCTTTCCTCTCTGTCTCTTCAACATGGGGCACACCTACTCCAGAGCTGCTGCCTAAGCATCCCGTCCTCATGATACTCCTACCTTTTGGCCCACCCTTTTCCTCAGCCTCTGTAAGTGCAAAGGCTAACTAAGCCTTTTTTTTTTAAACCCTCACCTTACATCTTGAAATCAATACCATGTATTGGTTCCAAGGCAGAAGAGTGGTGTGGGCTAGGCAATGGTGGTGAAGTGACTTACCCAGGGTCACACAGTTGGGAAGTGTCTGAAGTCAGATTTGAACCCAGGACCTCCTGTCTCTAGGCCTGGCTCTCAATCGAAGTAGCTAAGCCTTCTGAGAGACATTTTGCCCTATTATCCTGGTAGGACTCACACCTGTGGCGGGTTGGATTGTCCTCTTGTCTGTATGTACCTTCCAAACTTATAGAACCCTTAGTTATGTCTAATGGAAGTGACTTGAACAGGGTCACAGAGATTGTAAGCAGCAGAGGTGAGATTATAACTCAAGTCTTCTGACTCCAAATTCAGCATTCTTTCCACTAGTCCATACCGGAGCAGAGACAGGGGAGAGAAGAGTAGGAAGGGAGAAGGCAGCATATCTTGGTAGCTGGCATTAAAAATTAGAAATATCTGTCTTCAGGAGAGGTGTGCTGACTCCACTCCTAGGACTAGCCTGCCTGCTTGCTATTATCAGATGATCTCAGGTCTTTATAATATTTTGGACTAAATAGCTCTGGGTTCAAATCCTGACCCAGCTACTTGTTTAGCTGTTTGGCCTTGGGCCACTTAACTTTCATGGACCTCAGTTTCCTTATTTGCAAAAGGTGCTGGGGGAGGCTCAAAGACCTTAGAGTTCACTTTTGGCTCTAGGCATATAACCCTATTTGAGTTCATCCTCACAACAGCCTTGTGAGGGACGATGGGATAGAGATAAATGCGATGTGTTACCCGCTTTTTCCAAATGCCACTCCCAAAGGGTAAATGATCCATCCAAGGTCACAGAGCCAGGACCAAAATCCTAGACTCCTACTTCCTAGCCTCCTGGTACTCCTTCCACTCTTCCACTTTGATTGCAGCCTAGCTTAGTCTAAATAGAGCATCTCACTTGGTTACATAACACCCCTGCTGCTGGGCCCAATTTACCAGAAGCTTGGGAATCGCAGAAGTGGGTGGGAGTAACCAACTGTGGAAGATGAGCTCCACATTTGAGATGTTGCTCAACAGAAGATAGAGTCAGCTCGATCAAAGCTGTTAGAACTACTTGGCTCCTCTCTGGATATGGTTTCAAACTATCCCACAAGCTGCCCCAGTGAATCTTACTTGACCTTGCCTTTTGTACCCTCCAGGCCACATCCCAGCACTTAAATCTCAGTCTCTTGAGTTGGAAAAGATCTGAAAAAATTTTTTTGAAAAGACCTGGAAAAGAGGCCAGTTATTCCAATGGTATTTCCTGTCTCTTCCCCTCTATTTTTTCCCAAATTGCTATCCTAGGCAGAAACCCCTCCCCTTACTCTGGCCTTCTGAGCTCTCTTCCTAATCTCACTCTGCTCTCACATTCCCCAGGCTCTACTCTATCCTACTTTTCCCCTCTTGTAATAATCCTTTCCAATGCGCCCTGGGAGATTTCCTGTTCTAGTGTAAACAAACTTTTTTCTACCTGGCACTCTGAGCATCAGCATTCCTTCCTGCCACTTGGAGAGCTCAGCTAAGGCTTAGGATTCCCTCCTGCCTCCTTCCCCAAGTCTCTGACAGGCTGTTCCTTCTCTCCCTCCCTCATCCTCCAGGCGGTGCAGTCTGGGTAGCCCACTGACATGTCTGAAGCCATTACTCTATAACCTCACCTAGACGGGGCAGACAACTTCAAAGTTTCCTGGTCCAGTCTCTTCATTTTATAGACAAACATGTCCAAAGCTCAGAGTTGAAGCCCTTTGCCCAGGTTTACATGGGTGGCCACTGAGAAAGTCCCATAGAGAGCCAAGTATCAATGGTCGTTGCTCCTAGTAGGCACTGACTTCATTTCTAGTCCTCACTCTTGAACAAATGGTACTATATGAATTAATGATACAGCATTTATTAAGCACTTAATATGTGCAAAGCCCTGGGTAAGGGCTTTGTATATAAAGAAAAGTCAGAACTCTTCCAAACTAGCCAAGCCTTCCCTACTGCCCCGTCTACATCTCTAGCTCCTACTTTATTTCTGACGTTAGGGATGCAAGCAGGGAGAAGTGGGTCAAAGGAGGAGGCAATCATGGAGGACAGACCAGTCTCGACATTGTTGGGAAAAGATGGCAAATGGCTTCACTTTCTCTGATTCAGTCGAACAATGATTTAGTACCAGGTACCATTCAAGGTATTGGGGAGACAACGGCAGAGTCTCTCCAGGAGTTGACTTTCTTTTGGAAAGTCTTTAGCATGGAGCTAGGCTCTAGGAATTTTCAGGTGGTGGCAGAGGAGGCCGGTGACAGAGGGACAAGTTAGTATAGACAGAAATCTTCATGGGACTCACTAGTCTTGAAGCTAAGGAATGCCATATCTGTGATTTCATTTGTATAAGGAACTCCCAGATCAGGAAATTCCTATCAAAGTCAACAGCCCTTTCTCTGCAACTTAAAAGTCTTCCAGTTCCCTAGAACACTGAGAGTTAAAGTGATTTGCTCAGGATCACACAGCTAGTATGTGTCCAAGGTGAGATTTGAACCCAAGTCTTCCTGGCTCCAAGACTAACTCTCCATCTACCATACCATGCAGCCTCTCTCTATGAGATAAAGGCATTAGAGACATTCAACTGGGGAGACTTAGCCAGTGGCATTCCATAGGGGTCATCCCTGATCGGGACAAAATGAGAGTATACTGATTTGATATACACTTCCGCCTCTTGGAATCCTCAGTTTCTTTCAAAGCTCATCCCAAATGCTGCCTCCTCTCCAAGGCCTTTGTAATCCCCCTAGCTATCAGTGCCTCCCCCGCCCCACAAACTGCCTTATATTACTTTGGACACATTCTGTATAAATTCCTATATGTACACGCTGTCTCTTCCAACAGAACACAAACTCCTTGGAGAGAGAAATTGTTTCATTCTTTGTACTTCTATCCACAATGCCTAGCATCGAGCAGGCTCTTAATAAATGGATGCTGAAAGAGTGACAGAGAGATGAAGTTGGGCTAAATGCAAATGGTCTCCTACTGGGAAAGTGAAAGCTTGCCATCTCAGCCACTGGTGGCTCCTTGGGTTTAGCTAAAAGCTTATTTTTGCCCTTCTCCAAGGTCTACTTGTCAGCCCCTTGCCCATTCCCTGGTACCTCTTGGCTAGCATTATTTCCTTTTACTTCTGTGCTGGCTTGTCTCTCCCTACAGGCCAAACTGTAAATACTCCTTTTTTTTGTTTCCTACCCTGTGGATTCCAAAGAAGTTGAGGAAGCCACAGTGGCTAGCTTTTAGGGAGGGATTCAATATGATTAATTTCACCATTCTCTTGCCCACTGTCATTTCTTTTCCCAAGTGTGCATTCACAAATTTTGCTGATTCAAGGCCCTGATTGCCCATTTCCTAGATAGAAAATAGAAAATCAAGTATTCTCAACTGTCCCTGGTTAGGAAGCAGGCCTTTGCTGAGTCTCTCTTTGGAGGTTTAAGTTATGCTGTTAGCATGTTGATTTTAGGAATACTCCTGCTGGTAGTTCAGTCCTACTGGACTGGGGATAAGATGAATACCAAAAAATTTAGGGAGGCTAGGTAGTTTATCACTTCCCTAGAGTCTCTGCCCTAAAGCATTTCCTCTTATTTATTCCAGGACCTCCAAACTTCAAACTCTCCACTCAGCCTATAGAAACAATTCTCTCCTCTCTCCTTACATTTTGAAATAAGAAGGGGACTCTGGGAACCATAACTCTGGGTTTACATTTACTGGGTCTAGTTTGTGAGACATCTTCCTGAAATACCTTTTTGACCTGTGTTCCTACCTAAGGCTTTCCTTGAGAACAAGAGATTTGGGATTTTTCCTGTGTCCCTAAAGAAAAGGTAGAGGGCCCCCAGTTTCCAAGGAAGCACTCTGGTTAGCAAGGCATTAAACATAGGACAGAATTTATTTTACCCAGCAGAAAATACAAAGGATTTGCATCTGAGCCAACGAAATATCAAAACTTTTTTTTTTCTTTCTCTAGTAAGCCTCATCTCCCCTAGGGACATACATAGTCCTCCCAATTTATAGTATTAAATTGAGTATTAACTTGGGGCTTGAGGGCCCAACAGGGGTAAAGTATTGAGGGTAAACAGAGTCAAATAAATCCCCAAGAATTGGCAGGTTGAAGAACAAATCATAGAAACATAGAAAATTTCATCTCTCCAAAACCTCACAACAATGAGACAAATCGGAATTTATGGTATGCAATTAAGAAGCATTTAGGAGAAAATTGATATCTCTAAAGACTTTAATCAATAAAAGAAAGAACAAATTATAAAATTGGGTATGCAACTGAGAAACTCCAACAACTAGGAAACCAACAAATAAGAAACATTCAACTAAACATCAAAAGGGAAATTATGAAAAAAAAAGAGATTAACAAAACTGAAAGCAAATAAAACATTTGAATTGATAAATAAAACTAGGAACCCAGGTTTGTTTATTTGTCTGTTTGTGGAAAAGATAAATAATTAACTAATATCCAGAGAGGAAAAGCACATTTTTCATATCAAAAGTGAAAAGAAAATTCATAACAGTTGAAGAGGAAAGGGAATTATAAGAATCTACTTTGCACAATTATCTGACAACAAAACTGATAAGTAAGATGAAATACTGACTACAAAAATACAAAAAACCCAGATTAATAGAAGAGGACATAGACTATTTTAAAATAGAAATAAATTTGAACTAGATATATATGAACTCCCAAGGAGGGAAAAAATCTAGGACCCAATAGATTTACAAGGGAATTTTATCAACCAAAAGAAAAATTAATTGCAATATACATAAATGACTTGTAAGAATAGAAAAAGAAGAGACCCTTCAATACATCTACGATGTAAATATAGACTTGATAACAAAACCAGGTAGAGAAAAGGCAGAGAAAGAAAATTATAGACCATTATCTCTGAAGAACATTGAACAAAAATTTATAAAAATATTAGCAAATAGACTACGACAAGTTTAAAACATCATACAGTATGGACAGTTTGGCTTTAGTCAAGAAATGCAGGGTTTATTTGGTATAAGGAAACAGGCTATTTTAACCACAAATAAAATAGGCTGTATTAATAATAAATAATAAAAATCATATGATTATATCAATAAATGCTAAAAAGGCTTCTGACAAAATACAATGCCAATTTATGTTAAAAAACAAAACACTAGAAAACATAACTATACATGGACTTTCCCTTAAAATAGAGAGTAGTATCTATCTAAAGCAGAAACAAACACTTTATGTAGTGGGAAAAGATCTGTGGGCTTTCCAATGAGAGCAGTGAAAGCAAGGATACTTATCGCCATTGAGTAGTTCTAGAAATGCTATTTGGAGCAGTAAGACAAGAAAAAAATGAAGGGAATAAGTATATGCAAAAAGGAAACAAAATAATAACTTTCTGAAGATGATAGGATGGTCTATCTAAAGAATCCTAGAGTCAACTAAAAATAATTGAAACAATTAACAAAGTATTGTAGGATGCAAATTAAATCCACATAAGTCAACAGCATTTCTATATATTACCAACAAAATCCAGTTGGAAGAAGTAGAAAGAGAAATTCCATTCCAAGCAACTATAGAATATAGTTGATGAAATAATAGGGACTCTATGGTGACATACAGGAACTATATGAAAGCAACCATAGAATATTCTTTACAAAAACAAAGACAAAAATAAATAACTAGAGAAATGTTAATTATTCATAGATAGTATAAGCAGATATAATAAAAATGAAACTATTACCTAAATTATGTATTCAATCAAACTGTGAAAGGCTTATTTTGTAGAGCAAGGTAAAAAAATTTATGAAATTCATCTCAGAGGAAAAAAAAGATCAAGAATCTCAAAGGAAATAAAGAAAAAAGTGACAAACTAGAGGGCCTAGGAATACCAAATTTCAAACCACACTATAAAGGTATAATCATCAAAAGGATTTGGGACTTGTTAAAAAATAGACATGTTAATCAGTGGAATAGGCTAGGGACATAATACATGGAAGCATACACACATAGCAGCCTAGTGTTTAATAAACCCAAACACCTCAGAGAAAAAAAAACTGGAAAAGAATCCAGCAGAAATTTGGCAACAGACAACTACCTTACATTGTATACTAAGATAGATTCCAAGTGGATATAACTCCTCATATAGTGTGGTTTCTTAATAAATGTTTACTGATTGGCATGACTCAGACATAAAGAATGACATCATAAACAAATTAGAAGAGCAAGGAACAAATTACTTTATGGATCTATCTTTCAATAGGGGAAGAGTTCATGACCAATACAAGGAATAGAGAGGAATGTAGAAGATAAAATGCACAATTTTAATTACATAAAATTTAAAAGATTTTGCACAAACAAAATCAATGCAGCCAAAATTAAAAGGGAAAATAGTTAACTGGAGTGGGGGGAGGCAACTTTTGTACCAAATTTCTCTCATAAAGGGCTCATTTCTAAGTTATATAAGGAAGTGATTTAAATCTCAAAGAACAAGAACAACTGCTCAATTGACATATTGTCAAAGACTATGAGCAAGCAGTTTTTATTTAATTTTTTAATTTTTAAAATATTTTCCCATATTTACATAATACATTTTCTTTTCCTTCCCTCCCCCCTCCCAGAACCGACAAGCAATTCCACTGGGTTATACAAATGTTATAACTTGATACCCATTTCCATATGTGTAAATGGAATTAGCTCACCCCCATTCATAGTTAAAACTCTAGCTGCCAGAGATAATGTCATCCCCATCTCCCTTAGTGGGGAGGGGAGATGAGTTACCCACACATGACAATAAGTAACAAATCAAGAACAAGGGACTGCCCTTTGGGCAGTCCAAAACAGTGTTGAGGCTGCCATTTGTCCACTTGAATTAGAGGTGGACCTCCAGGAAGTGACAAAAGCTGCTATCTTTCAAATATGATGGTAAACTTCCTGTTGAGGCAGTTGGCACTTTGAACTTGGTGTTGTAGGATCTCGGTTGAGACCTCAGGCAGCTTCCCCTCTGAATTGTCACATGGGTAAGTTAGGCTGACTTCCTTGGGCCTACCTTGGCGTTTTCCAGAGTCTCTACCTCAAGAAGGCCTCTTTAATTGCCTCTCTAATTGCTAAGGCCTTGTGGCTAGTAGCCTAATTTAATTAATCTTTTGATTCTCACTGGGTCCGGACCTCCGCTGGTCCTGACCAGAGTTTCTCTTCTCTCTCTCTCCTTACCTTCAACCTTCCTAATTGTAAATAAACTACCATAAAACCCATCCTGGCTTGGGTCTGTTTTAATTATGGAATCAGTCTAGATCTGATTGATTCCTGGGGACCACACCTTAATATATATCTATATAATATNATAATGTTGGGATATGACAAATGTAATTAAAAGTCCTTTTTTTCTTTAACTTGGTTCTAAGTTCCAAGAGTAGAATCAAAAGCCCTAAATGGACAACATTCATATCATCTCAGTCAACCATATGTAGATAAACAAATGTTGAGTCAATGGCTGGTTTGTGTAGATTTGTTTACCAAAATGAAAGAGGTCATGGAAATTTAGAATCAGTTCAAATTTACAGATGAATTATCCTTTTTAAATTTATTTTAAAAAATATTTTTCCATGTTTACATGATTTATTTTCTTTCCCTCCCCTCTTCCTTTCTCCCTCTCAGAGCTGACAAGCAGTTTCACTGGGTTATACAAATGTTATCATTTCATACCTATTTCCATATTATTCATTTTTGCAATAGAGCAATCTTTTAAAACCAGACCCACAAATCATGTACCCATATAAACAAGTGATAAGTCATATCTTTTTCTTCTGCATTTTTATTCCCACAGTTCTTTCTCTTGATGTGAACAGCATTCTTTTTCATAAGTCCCTCAGGATTGTCCTGGATCATTTTGTATTGCTATTAGTAGCAAAATTCATTGTATTCAATCATTCCACAATGTTTCACTTTCTGTGTACAATGTTCTCCTGGTTCTGCTCATTTCACTCTACATCAGTTCCTGGAGGTTCTTCCAGTTCATACAGAAATCCTCCAGTTCATCATTTCTCACAACACAATAGTATTCCATTACCATCATATACCACAATTTGTTCAGCCACTCTCCAACTAAGGGATACCTCCTCATTTTCCAATTTTTTGCCACCACAAAGAGTGCGGCTATGAATATTTTTGTACAACCGTTTTTTATTACCCCTTTGGGGTACAAACCTAGTAGTGGTATTGCTGGATCAAAGAACATGCATTCTTTTTTTAAATTTTTAATTAATTAATTTAATTATTTTAGAATATTTTTCCATGGTTACATGATTCATATTCTTTCTCTACCCTCCTTCTTCCCCTCTCCCATAGCCAAAGAGCAATTCAACTTGGTTTTACATGTATCATTGATCAAGACCTATTTCCATATTATTAATATTTGCAATAGAGTGATCATTTAGAGTCTACATCCCCATTCATGTCCCCATCAAACCATGTGATCAAGGAAGTGTTTTTCTTCCGTGCCAGTGTATCAGTCTTTGTGTACAATGTTCTCCTGGTTCTGCTCCTTTCGCTCTGCATCAGTTCCTGGAGGTTTTTCCAGTTCACATGGAATTCCTCCAGTTCATTATTCCTTTGAGCACAATAGTATTCCATCACCCTCAAACATCACAATTTGTTCAGCTATTCCCCAATCGATGGACACCCCCTCATTTTCCAATTTTTTGCCACCACAAAGAGCATGGCTATCAATATTTTTTGTACAAGTCTTTTTCCTTATTATCTCTTTGGGGTACAAACCTAGTAGTAGTATTGCTGGATCAAAGGGCATGCATTCTTTTAAAGTCTTTTGGGCATAATTCCAAATTGTGAAAATGGAATTAGCTCACCCCTATTCATTCTTTAGACTTTAGCCACCAGGAATATGTCACCTCACCCAACTTAGAATTAAGTGGTGAGGGGGGAGGTCATAACTCACATGTGCTAGTAAGTGATAAATCCAAAACAAGTGACTGCCCTTGGAGTAGTTCAAAACAAGGTTGAGGCTGCCATTTGTCCAGGTATTATTGGAGGTGGACACAGGAAGTGACAAAAAGAACTATCTTTTAAATATGATGGTAACTTTCTGTGAGAGGGAATTTGGCCTTGAAGGAGTTCGAATTGAGACCTCAGACTGCTTCCCTTTGAATAGTCACATGGGTAAGTTAGGCTGACTCCCTTTCCTTTTTCCTCGGTGTTTCTGGAGGCCCTATCCTCAAAAGAGGCCTCTCATCTTAGAGGAGGCCTCATAGCTAGAAGCCTTGTTTAATTAACCTCTGTGCCCCTTTACGGGGGTCTCTGAAGCCCTGCCAGGTTCAGGCCTCTGGACCAGGCCAGAGTAACTCTCACTCTCATTTTCCCTACTGTCACTCTTCCTATTTTTAAATAAATTACCATAAAAGTCATTCTGACTTGGGTCTTTAATTTGGAAATCGTGTAATCGATCTCCTAGCTACCAAAAACTCTTAAATATCCAGTCCAACCATAATTTTTTCCCTTTTACAAAATGAGCAAGCAGTTTTTAAAAGAAGAAATCTAAGCTATCAATCCATATGAAAAAAATGCTCCAAATTACTAATAATTAGAGAAATGAGGTTAATGATAGCACTTATCTCCCAGGGTTGTTGGGAGATTAAAATGAGGTATTTGTTAAGCATTTTTCAAATCTTAAAGTCTTGAAATCATGTCATAATCATCATCATCATCATCATCATCATCATCATCATCATCATCATTATTGTAGAAGTGAGGTTTTTTAAGTTATTGGTTAGACTAGGTGGCTTCTGAGGTCCCTTCCAGCTCTGAGATCTGTAGCTTTGTCATTTCAATTGAGGCTACACAAAGTAGAAACATAACAGAAAACTAAGGCTTTTAATATGTCAAGATGAGGATGCAGTACAGCCGGAGCAAACCTAAGGAGGTGGGAGATGAAGCACAGAATTCAGAGAATAACAAATAGGCTAACTTGACTGTAACACAGAGTATAACTAAGCCTAGAAAGGTTGACCAGAGTGTCATATTGTTATTTACAGCTTTAAATGTTAAGCTGTGGAATGCGTATTTTATTCTAGGGAGCCACAGGGGATTCTTGAGTAGAGAAGTGACATGACCAGAGCTCTGCTTTTGAAAAATGAGATAGATTGTTAAGGATGGATTGGAAAGGGAGAGAGGCTAGGACAATTCCATTAGTTTTTCTGAATGTCACATCATACTATGCCCTCAAGGAGTGCAGTCCACCAAGGTCTATCTTTTTCAGACACGCTTTCTTCATGCTTTCAGGCATGCCTCCCCTTTGGTTTCTATTTTTGAAGTTGCTTTTCCAAATCCACTAGATTTTACAGGCATTTCTTTAAAACCATGTCTAAGTTGCAGAGCAGGTGCTGATATGCACTGATGAGAGTTTCCCCGTCAGGCATATTCTCTACCAAAGATATCACACATCTGGTTCCCCCCAAACTCCAGCCTTCACATTCATCTCAATTAAGCTGCTTCTAACAACACTTGTAAGGCACAGAAAACTCATCAGTCTGCATTAGTGGAGAGAGTTTCCACTCCGGGCTTTTCTCACATCTAGGAAGTCACAAATGTCGATTTATTTTTTCCAAGAGAAGTTCACCTTCTCAGATTTGGACAATGTTCCAGCCCATGGCCTCTGCCAGTAGGGTCTTTGGAACAAGGATAACCTCTGATCTCTTTAAAGCTGAGGGGCGGCCAACGGGCAGATGGGAAGGTGCCTGATTCCTGATGGGTTTTACCTAAACATTGACTAATCCTTTATCTCCAGAGGGTCAAGACAGACAGACTGAGTTCACTGTCCCCAGACAGAAGTCTGATCCTCTAACCACCTACTGTACTGCCCTTTTCACTGGTAAGGGGAGACTACCCTGTCTGTCTATTCTAAAACAGGTCTTCTCTGCCCTAGGGAGGAAGGAAGGAAAGAAGGAAGGGAGCATTTATTGAGTACCTGTCATATGCCAGGCACTGTGCTAAGCACATTACAACTATCTCATTTGATCCTTACAACAACCCTAGAAGCTAGATGGCATTAACTCCATTCTATAGTTGAGGAAAATGAGACAGACAGAGGTTAAGTGACTTGAACAGGGTCACACAGCTAATAAGTGACACAGGCTCGATTTGAACTCAGATCATCTCAAATCCAGGCACAGCCCTCTATTCACTGAACTACCTCCTGATTCCTAGACTGAGGCATGGTCGGTTGATTCAAGTTCTGGGGGAAGGGACAGTGGCTCTCTTCCATATGACCTGTTGCTGAAGCTCCCATGAATGATGAGGGTCTGTGCCCTTCCTTGCTGATCATTCAAATCCTTAAACCCTCTTACCTGCTTTAAGTTCCCTTCTCAATACAAACATGTAGAGAGAGTACCAATTTGGAAACAGCTTCCTGGGCACAGGACAAGGGTGCCCACAGCCACTCAACACCACCCACTACCAACTATGGGCTCTTTTAAGGCCAGAATTCTTTTTAACTCATTATTTGAAGCAATGCTGATTGTTCCTCTTAACCAATAAGGTATCCCAAGTTTTTCTAAAGGTCAAGAGTCATATTCTAAAGTAAAATGGGATGAGAAGAATTGCCTATGCCCTCCAAACCTTGCCCCTCCCCTCCCACCCATGAATAAGGAGAAATGAATGCAGCTTCATATCTCTTTACCTTTGGGGGGGGGGCTGCTGTATCACTCCACTGCCCAAGTCTCTAGATCCCTAAAACCTCAAGATACTCAAGATACTTTTCATATAGAATACAGTCTATCCCTAACCTTTTTCAACTTGTACCCCAAAATGTCCTCTTCTGAACCCATAAGATTTTATCTTTATCGCTATTCAGTTCCAGTAAACAGCTTTCTGCCTTTAAGTTATAGACTGATTCCTCATCTGAACTGGTGGAGCTTGGGGCCTCTACCCTGGGCACTCCTCACATCTAGGAAACCAGCAGCTCATCTTAAAACAATAACCCTAAAGAACTGACAATTTGGACAGTATCCTAGCCAGCTGCTTGCTGAGGGAGCACTCTGACATCTTGAAGGCTGGCCAGGAGAGAAAATGAAGGTGTCTGATTCCAAACAGGTCTGCTCTCCCAGGAGCTCACCTATCCCACCCCTAACCCAACCAGGAGGCCAAGACAGAGCCACAGAACTTGTCGATGCTCTAGATACTTGTGGGACCTCTCCTTCTCTGGGTTTTGAGGGTAGCCCAAGGCTGATGGGGTCCCTGTCTCTCTTTCATTTGCCTCAAGTCACCTCAATGTAAACATGTATAGGGATAGCAGTATTTCAGAGTAGAGAGGATTGCGTACCTTTAGGGGCCCAAGACAAGGGTGGCCTCCACAAAGGTCCTCCAGGCCATGCAATCTGCAGGCCAGGTGTTTGTGCAGAATAGGGCCAGTCTGGAAGTCCAGAGTCCCAGATCAGCAATTATGCCATCATATCATCTGGTGCTTGACCTCTCTTGAAGCTCTGTTTAACACTCAAGTGGGAGAAGAGAAGGCCTTCCTCCCATGCTTCTTCTGGGCACAAAGGAAAAGGCTAGGCCATCAGAATCCAAGCTCTGGTAGAACTTACACACCAGACTTTCAGTTCCAGGCCAGGGACAAACTGTGACGGTGATCTAAGGACCAATGTCGTCAAGTGTGGAGAGACTCAGTTCCAGTCTCTGGGCAAGACAATGGATTCTGTGGCCATGGAAACTCTTAGAGACCTTCTACTAATACTATGAGCTCTATGAAGAGCTCATAGGATTGTGGGATCCCAAAGCTAGAGCTGGGAGGCCACTTTGAAGTTTGGAAGCTGAGACCTACACAGGCAAAGTAGCTTGCAAGGTCATCAAGCTGGGAAATGGTAATGCCCAGATGTGAGACCAAGTCCTCTGACATTGAACCCAGTACTACTGCGATTTGTGTCAGCGGAGGGTAGGGGGAGATCTACATCCCTGAAATCACAGATAACCCAAAATAAGTCCCTGGCAAGGCCCAGGCTGAAGGCTAGATATAAAATCAGGGACATTGACAGACTGGTGGAAGGTGAACTGGAATGCCTCAAATATCAAAGCTCTTTACAAGTAAGAAATGATGACTGTGCCCACAGGCCAGCCACAGAAACTGGCAGTTAAGTGCCACAGTTGGAATGCAAAACAGTGACTCAGAGAACACCAGCCATAAACACGCAAAGCAGAGAAAAAGAGATGGAATTCTGCTCTCTACATCCCACACCATCCTTCCTCAGAGTGGATGGAAAACAAAGCCAGGATGGGGATGCCTGGGAAGCAGGATGGCACTTCCCCCTTTCCCTTAGAATGCCTGCTTCTTGGCTCATCCCAGGTCAGGGGAAAGACTGAAGCCCAAGTTGCTCTCTCATGTACCAATGAGAAAGGCTCTGTCCAAGCTAAACTGGTTCCATTATGAAAGGGGGTATGATCAAAGCAGCTGGAGATTGTAGGATGTGGGCCTTTGGGGAAGGCATCTGAGGGCTATATCTCTTTGGAATATAGGCATACTTGGCCAGCGGCACCTTACTGAGGAGACCCATGAAATTCCAAAAGCACGGCTGACACTGCTCAGGAAATCTCACTTCCCTATTGGAACTGGGGAGAGAGACAAAGCTGGCCTTGATTTGAAAACAGAGTAGAGAGGGGCAGCTGGGTAGCCCAGTGGATTGAGAGTCAGGCCTAGAGATGGGAGGTCCCAGGTTCAAATCTGGTCTCAGACACTTCCCAGCTGTGTGACCCTGGGCAAGTCACTGGACCCCCATGGCCCACCCTGAGCACTCTTCCACCAAGGAGCCAATACACAGAAGTTAAGGGTTTAAAAAAAAAAATGAAAACAGAGTAGAACAAAAGCATTGTTTCCAGCAAATGAATGCTGGAAGCTTGGCCCAATGGAGTCATAATGAAACTTCTCTAAGTGGCCAGTAACTTCAGCACTGAAATTTGTCAATAGGAGACTTTGAGGGTTCTGTAACCCCTAAAGTCAAGAGGTTTCTAAGGCACGCCTCGCATGCAAAGAATGCTGGGATGGGTTAGTTATTCCCTACTAGTAAACCAAAAGAGAGAGCAGAGATATTGAGCTTCAGAAAAAACAAAACGGGAGTGAGGGGGTCTGCAAATACTGCTAGAGATGCTTAAGTGGCAGTAATTCCTAGTAGTTCCTCTGAATCCAACTCAAACTGGTTCTTGAATTAAGGCCCCTTCTGGCACTAAATCCTATGATTCTGAACTGAATGAAAAGAAGAGAGGGGAGAAAAACCTCATGTTAATCACATTTAAAGAGGAAGCAGAACTCTTCCAGGGTCTCTGATTTGTATTAGCATTAGCGTAATGGGTTAATGAAAGCCACTTCGCCCTCGATTTTTCTGGGCAATCTAAGTATCATAAACTCAGTTTACTTCTTTGTGGAAAGACTTGGGATGGGGGGAAACGCACAAGCACTATTTAAGAAAAATTCTCAGCTCTTAATAGAAAAATGAAGTTGATATGATCTATTCTCTTTAGCCTAGTTAAAATGGAAAGACAGCATATTCTTTTATCTTTGCTCTGTCAGTACAATAGAATTTAATAAGTGAAATAATTACTTTTCTCCCTGAGATTGATAGTTACCGGAGAGATTTTTTATTGTCCATTAAATCCTTCCCTAAACAGATCATTATCCCTTCCTTTTACTCATTCATAAGGCTCCTCTGCTTTGGTTTCCTTAGTCAAAGTGGTATGGGAGGCTGACAGATTAGAGGCAAGCCTTTCACTCCCACTCTCATTATTACGCCATCCATCTATGATATAGCCTCCAGGATCGGATTGCTCTAACAAAATGCTGGATGCTGCCTTTTGGCCAACAAAAACGCGCAGTTCACTTCCTTTTTTAAACTTCCCGACAACCACCTCTCAGAGAGGAAAAAAAGAAGTCACCATCTGAGTGACGTGTCTTCTTTTCTCTGTCTAACATGAAATACCTTGCCTTTTCCCTTCAAATCTCCTTTGTGGGTGCTAATAATGAGCCAATTTCAATTCTGACTTTAAAGAATGAGTTGTGGACAATGGATTTCCCCAAATCCAAAGTGTGGCAGACAGGGCTCCCACATTTTAGGTCAGCTTCAATTGCCTGCTTGCCACTGAGGAAAATGGGAGGGATAAATTGCTCGAGAGGCAGTTTGTATGATTGGGACGGCAATCTCCAGATCAGTTGGTATGAAAATCACCAGTTTCCTTTGAGGCATATGAAAAGGTCATGTCATAAAAAAACATTCGGAGTCAGCAAAGTAGCAGGACATAAAAAAGTCCACGAAAATCACCGGCATTTTTGTATAGTACTAAAAAAACGCAGCAGTTAAAGTAAGAAAAAAAACTCATTTAAAGGAACTACAGAACGTACAAACTATTTGGAAGCCTATCGCCCCAAATCCATGCAGGAACTAGATGAAAACATTAACAAAAACAACCTGTGGAAATTAAGACAGATCTGAACGACAAGAAGAATATTAATTATTGTTCAGGGAAGAATAATCCAATATAATACTAAGGATAATTCTACTAAATTAATTTTCTTGGTTCCATATTAAACTATCAAAGGATTACTTTGTAGAGCTAGAAAAATTAATAATGAAATTCATTTGAGGAATAGGTCAAGAATCTCAAAAGAAATAAAGAAAAGAGTGGCAAAGGAACCTAGAAGTACCATATCTCCAACTACAGTTACAAAGCAATAATCATAATAAGCATTTGTTAGTATAATACTTAAAAGAAAAAAGAAGAGAGGCTGATTAGTAGAACAGGTTGTGCACACAATATACAGAAGTAAAAAGCATAGTAGTAGTTGTTAAAGCTAAAAAAATTTTTAGCCTAATTTTTTTAAACCCTTACCTTCTATCTTAGAATCAATGCTGTATTTTGGTTCTAAGGCAGAAGAGCAGTAAGGGCTAGGCAATGGGGGTTAAGTGACTCGCCCAGGGTCACACAGCTAGGAAGCGTCTGAGCGCAGATTTGAATCCAGGACCTCTCGTCTCTAGGTCTGGCTCTCAATCCACTGAGCCGCCTAGCCGCCCTCTAAAAATCCTAATTTTTGACAAACTCAAAGATCCTGGTCATTGGAACAAGAGGTCACTACTGAACAAAAACCACTGGGAAAACTGGAAAGCAGTCTGGCAGAAATTTGGTATAAACCATATAGCATATACTCAGAAAAGGTCCAAGTGGATACATGATTTAGGTATCTTAAAAATAACATCATAAACAAATTAGAGAAGTACGGAAGAAATTATCTTATGGACTTAAAAATGGGGCAAAGCGTCCATGACCAAACAAGGGATAGGGAGGATCACAGAAGAAAAAAATGGATAATTTTGATTACATAAAATTAAAAAAGGTTTTGCACAAATAAAACCAAGGTATCTGAGATTAGAAGAGAAACAGTTAACTGGCAGGGAAATCACTGAAGTTTCTCTGAAAAAAGTTCTCATTTCCAAAATATAAAAAAACTGATTAAAATTTCAAAGAACAAGAGCCATTCCCCAACTGATATATGGTCAAAGGCTATGAACAAGCAGTTTCTAAAGGAAGAAATCTAAGCTATTCGAAAAAATGTTCTAAATCACTAAAATGTACATAAAGCAACTCCCGGGTTCTATCTCATAACTATTAGATTGGCAAAGTAACAAAAATAAATGATAGATAATAGAAGGACTAAGGGAAAACAAGAGAATTCATGCACTGTTAGTGGAACTAAAAAGTGGTCTAGCATTTCTGTTAAATAATTTGAAACTATGCCCCAAAGGCTACTAAACTGTGTGTATATACCCTTTGACTTAGTGATATTGTGACTAGGTCTACATACCTCAAAGAAATAAAAAAAGGGGAAAAGGTCCTCTTCGTATGAAAACATTTTATTATCACTTTTTGTATTAGCAAAGAATTGCAAACTAAGAGGATACCCACAAACTGAGGAATGGTTGACGAAATTATGGTATATGAATGCAATGAAACATTTTTCTCTTGTAAAAAGAATAAAAGGTGTAGTTTTAGAGAAACCTGGGAAATCCTGCATTGAATGATACAGATTTAAGTGAGCAGAACCCGAAGAACAATTCTGTATTGTAGCAACAATGCTGGAAAAACAATTTTAAAAGACTTCAAAACTCTAATCAACACAACCAAAAACCATGATTCCGGAGGACCAATGATCAAGCAGGCTAAAACAGACCACCCACCTCCAGACAGATCAATGACAGGCTCAAGATGCATAAATGGCCAATATGGGAACCCAGACTCTAGAACACTGGGATGCTGAGTTTCCCTCTAGACCTTTCAAAACTCACAAAGTCAAAGACTTCATTCCCTTCACCTAGAACGTCAAAGAACAATTGCAAAGGCCAAGGACAGAAATTAGTTATAGAATGTCTACACATGCTCCTCAGTGTCTCCAAGGCCCTTTTCTTACATATCTTCCTTTACTCAAAATTTCCAGGAACCAGGCTTTGAAGTTTCTCCACTGGGAAAGTTGCAACAACCCGAGAACTCTGATGTATCTAGTACTAGCACCAGACCCCAGTTATACTGGAAAGACTTGTATAAACTGATGCAGAGTAGAGTAAGCAGAACTAGGAGAAACAATTACACAATAACAACATTGTAAAGAATAACAACTCTGGAAGATATTAGAATTCTGATCAATGCAATGACCATCTACAATGGCTTCCAGAGAAGCCATGATAAAACACGCTACCCATCAGAAAGGCCATGGACACAAAAGACAAAGATATGGCCAATACAGGCAATTTTTTTTGCTTGACAATAAATATTGTTACAAGGGTTTTCAAAGGGGAAGGTGCCAAGGAAGGAGAAGATATAAATAAATGCTTATCCATTAAAAAAAAAGTAAAATTTTTGAAAATTAGAAAAAAAGAATCCTCTTCTCAAGTTCTTTCATGTGTATAGAAATGCTCTTTTTTCATTAAGTTCAGATTTTTAAAAAATTCATTTCCTAGCCATAGCCTTGTAAAGTACCTAATATTCTTTTCAGTTCATATAGAAATCAAGCAGTTCATCATTCCTTACAGCACAATAGTATTCCATCACCATCAGATACCACAATTTGTTCAGCCATTCTCCAGTTGAGGGACACCCCCTCATTTTCCAATTTTTGGTCACCACAAAAAGAGCAGCTATAAATATTTTTACAAACCCAGTAGTGGTATAGCTGGATCAAAGGGCATGTGATCAGAAAAGAGGATTCGTTCTAGAACCATGCAACCATGAATCACTATTAAAACTGCTTACTTAAAAAAAAAAGTACTCAAGTTCTACATGTTATTTTCAAAACTGTCTTGCTTATCTGGGTTTTCTTCTGAACTTCCTTCTATTATGTGCATTAAAAAATTCAGTAGTCTTTCAGTTTTTGGCAAGACTACTGCTACCCCCTTCCCCTCAGTTACTGCCCCTCCCCCTGCCAATTAACCACTGAAATAAAGGGAAAAAAACCAACAATCTCGTAGCATATAAACACAGTCAAACAAAATCCCATGTTAAAAACCGTATGTCTCTTTCTGTCCCTCATGTCCATCATTTCTCTGGAAGCTATGTGGCACAGTAGATAGAATGCCGGACGGACCTGGGGTCAGGAAGATTTGAGTTCAAATTCCACCTCGGACACTTATTGTGTGTCTCTGGGCAAATCATTTAATCCTTGTCTCAGTTTCCTTAGCTGAAAAATAGGATGATAATAGTGCCTATCTCCCAGGATTGTTTTGAAGATAAAATTAGATGCTTGTAAAAAGCACTTACCCTCATTCCTGGTGCACATTAGGTCCTTAAATGCTTGGGTCCTTCCTTCTTTCTGCTCTTAGGAGGTAGGTGGCAATGCATCATCAGGGCTCCTCAGGATGTATGGTTGCTTACCACACTGATCAAAGTTCTTACGCTTTTCAAAGTCGTTTTTCTTACACTGTTGCTCACCTTGCACAAATTATTCTGGTTTTGCTCCCTTCGCTCTTCCTCAGTTCTTAATATCTACAATTCTATGAAATATGTCATTTCTTATTGAGTAATAATATTCCATTACATTCGCATATCACAATTTGTTCAGCCATTCCCCAACCATCTAAGAGGCGATCTAAGGCATCCCCTCAGATTCTATTTCTTTGATTTTTTCCCCCTTTTATTCTCCAAGAGGAAAGATCACAAAAGATAAAATAGATCATTTAAATTACATGAAATTGAAAAGCTTTTGCATGAACAAAATCAGTGCATTTAGAAGGGAAGAAATTCATTGGGAAAAAAAATCTTTGCATCAAATATATCTAAGGGTCGGGAGGCTATGTGGGGAATTGACACAAATATTTAAGATGAAGAACCAAGCCCCATTGAAGTTGTCAAAGGATAGGAACAATTCCTTTTTAAAATTGCAAACTATTACCCATATCGAATACTGTCCAATTGATGAGATATGCAACTAATAATAGAAATGCAAATCAAAATAACTCTGAGGTTTCGCTTTACACTCAGCAAATTGGCAAATATGACAAAAGATGGAGAAAATGAGTGTTGGAGGGACTGTAGAAATATAGGCATACTTGGTGGTGGAACTAGGAATTAGCCCAGCTATTCTAGAAAGCAATTTGGAACCATGCTTAAGAAAGAGATTAATGTCCTTATCCTTTAACCCAGAGAGCCCATTGCTAAGTATATGGATGCTAGTTGACAGTGGATAGAGTGCTTCTCTTAAAGTCAGGAAGTTCAAATCCAGTCTTCGGAATTTACAAGCTTTACACTTGTAAATTTAAACTTTAATTTTTTTTTTTTTTTACACTTGTCTCTGTCTCCCTTATTTTCTCATCTGTGAAATGGGGACAACAATAGCACCTACCTCCTAGGGTTGTCAGGGGGATCAAATGAGATATTTGTAAAGTGCTTTGCAAACCTTAAAGCACTATTTAAATGCAAGTTGTTGTTATTGTTATTTACCCTAAAGAGGCCAAAGTCAAAAAGGACCTATATAAACTAAAATAGACAGAGCATGCCTTTTAGTGGCAGCAAAGAACTAGAAACAAAGTAGATACCCATCAACAGAGGAATGACTAAACAAAAGTGAGTTCATGGCTATGTAAGCCAGGCTGCTCTGGACATGTCCAGTTCTAACATGATGATGGCCTTGAGGGGCCTTTGAGCATGCCCAGTTTGCCTAATATGGAACTCAGTCCTTACCAGTGTGTTAGGAGTTTCCTTGGGTTGGCTGCATGCTTCTTTAAATGTGGTGAGAGACAGAGCTGTCCACCCTCATTTCCACCATCATTCAGCTGGGCTCTTTTCACTTGTCCTTTCTAATGCTCCCAGCACAGATGCTATGATCTGAACTGAGGACAGCGAGGAAGGAATGACCTCCCTCTGCTCCCTCTCTTTTACTCCAGCTCTGAGAAATAGGCCTGGGGTATTTGTTTCTATTCTATGTTGTCTGTTCTCATTTTTAGGTGCTGAAGATGATTGATTCTCACAAGGGTCAGTTTGAGCCATGGCGTCCTGGAGCCAGGATATGCAAGCAGGATGGTACAGTCAGGTAGCCCAGAAAGGAAGCCCTGAGAAACCAGGGTGTCTAGTAGTTGAGTCAGAGGTGGGCTTTAAACTTGGGACTGGGACTAGATTATATGCTACAAGAACTGAACAGAGCTCTGACCTTCCCCTTCCCAGGGAGAATTATGCCTCTCACATGTCAGGGGAGTGAGTTTGTATATTTGGAATCATACCTTTGGAAAGAAATATTCTTTTGTAAAATCTCCTAAGTTACAAATAGGATGCCATATTAGTGTTCCGTAAGAAATCATATCATGAGGAACTCCTCAGAGGAGCATAGGAAGAAATATAAATGGACAAAGTGAATATATACATAAAATCACAATAGGAATGGAAAGGAAGATGGAATGCTAAGTAGTAACATCAAGAGCCCACTTGATCTTTTCTCCTTTAGATTACCAGTGAATCTTCCCTGTTAATTAAATCATGATCTAAGTTCCCCACCATCATTTCCCTTTTCTTATTATTTCTTTTCTGCCTCACTTTTTGCTAGTTGAAGGAAACAGTTATTTTTACAAACAGGTAACTGTCATTCCTTTCTCCACGGAGGTTGTTGTTTTTGATCCCCTTTCCCTGATGTGGAACAGTAGTTTTTTTTTTTTGTTTTTTTTTTAAACCCTCACCTTCCATCTTGGAGTCGATACTGTGTATTGGCTCCAAGGCGGAAGAGTGGTAAGGGCTAGGCAATGAGGGTCAAGTGACTTGCCCAGGATCACACAGCTGGGAAGTGTCTGAGGCCAGATTTGAACCCAGGACCTCCCATCTCTAGGCCTGACTCTCCATCCACTGAGCTACCCAGCTGCCCCCTGAAACAGCAGTTTTGAGAAAAACTACCCAACATATTTCTGAGTAACACAAAGCCTGTTTTCAGGCTTCTCTGCCCAAGGCTATGGAAGTACAGTTAAATAATATAGCATTTATCAGAGAGGAAATGGTCAATGAGAAGAAAATCAGACCACTTTGCTAAGGATAAGCCATGAAATGGGAAAGTTTTCTTGTTAAAGTTTGTACCATACCCATATGCATGGGGAGGGGGCACGCATATCTATATATTTCCACAATCCTTGCTCTCCAAGTGGGCCATCTCCTTGAAGAAGGTTTACTTTATTTGAGTAATGAGAGGGCTCTTAGCATATACCATGTTTCGATGCACACCTGGCCAGGTGGGACTGTTTTGTCAAAACTTCCTCAATATGTACGACATGTTTATTTCATCAGTTAGTAGTGCTTTCCAACCGGTGTGCTTTCCAGGGGAATATGAATTCATTTGCATATATACCGTCTGAATAATTGGCAACTAGATTGCATAACGAATAGATCCCTGGATCTGGAGTCAGGAAGACTCATCTTCCCAAGTTCAAATCTGGCCTCAAACTCTTGCTAGCTGTGTGCCCTGGGCAAGTCACTTCATCCTGTTTGCCTCAGTTTCCTAGTCTGTAAAATGAACTGGGGAAGGAAATGGCAAACCACTCCAGAACCTTTGCCAAGAAAATCCCAAATGGGGTCACAAAAAGTCAGACATGACTGAACAACAACAACAAAATAGCACATGTCTGTTTTTCAAAAGCATGCAGATACCTCATCATGGTTGTGGAGGTGATTTTAACCCAGAGGACACAAGCTATGGGAGGCTCTTCCAATTAAAAATAGCTTGCAGCATAATGCTCGCCACAGAAAGGGTCTGCTTTCTGAGAACCAGCCCAGCTAGGAAACATTCATCACCAGTAGGCTAGCCACTAGCAACCCAATAATACATCATCGAGTCTGTGATAGCATCCTGCCCCTCCCCTCCTCGCAGCCCAGGAATCACAAGGGGTAACACAAAACCTGCATTTTGTCTCTGAACTTTATTAAAGATAAACAGTTTCCACATAAGCTTTTAGAGAAACACACATATTGCACAGCTTAGCCTGAGTCCCATTCCCCAGGGCCAAGTGTAAATCCTTTATTTATGCATTAAAACTCACCCCCCCCCTTCCCTGCTTCTCCTGTGAAGCTCAAAGGCATCAATCACTCGTTTCTCATCCCTCTCCAGATGTTATTGCTATCACCCTCCTAGAGATCTTACTTCTGTTGTGATGAATGGATGAGAGGGAGGAAGGAAGGAAGGAAAGCCAAGTAAGGTGGTAACTGCACCGAAGGAACTTATTCTAACAGGGAAAGGTAATACAAAAGGGGGAGGAGGACACACGTGGTGACCTGGCTAGAAGTGGTTCAAGGGGCAGAGTTCTGTTCTCAGGTGGGGAGGGAATGTAGAGGATGGATTGGGTGAAATGAAGATGTTCAAGAAGTGTGGCTTATCACAATTCCTATGACCCTTCCCAGGCTCAGTTCCTGACTGTTCTCCTTGGCCAAGGAGATGGCTCTGGGTCATAGGAATATTTTTGCCCAGCTACAGTTGTAGTCCTCGTGGTGTGTAGTGTTTTCTTGACGCTGCCTGCTGCACCATGTGCTAGTTCATGTCTTTTCCATGCTAGTCTATCCTCCTCTCTTTGGAATAATATTCCTTAACATTCATTTAACACACTTTGTTTAGCTCTTCCTCAATCGGTAAGTATCTATGTTGTTTCCTGGTCATATTTTGATGTTCATGGAAGCGGCCTTCCTATCAGTGACCTCCCTCCTTGGGGTATATGCTCCATAATAAAATCAGTTGTCAAAGGGGATGGACATACAGGTGATTTTATTTGCATAATTCCAGATTGCTTACTGATTCACAGACCTACGAAAAAGGCAGGTACCAGTGTATGGACCCGTCTTTCTCTAACGTGCCCAACACTACTGCCATTTTTTGTCATCTTTGCCAATTTGCTAAGTGTAAGGTTTGGTTTAATTTGTATTTTCCTTACTATCGTGATCTGGAGCAGTCTTTCATACAGCTACCAATAGTTTGCAATTCTTCTTTTGAGATCTTTGTGTTCATATCCTTTGGCTACTCATCAACTGGGGAATGACTTTTAGTCTCATACGTGTCTGTTAGTTAGGAAGCCATTAAAGAAAAAGTCACAATGGCAACCTACGCAGAGTAGAGAATTGCCTTCAGAATCAGGAAGACATAGGTTCAAGCCATGCCTCTGCCACATACTGGTCATGTGACCCTGGGCTCTTCTCAGTGCCCCAAAGTTGCCTGGTCTGCAGAGGTGAACAGGAGAATACTCCCTAAGAGTTCCCTACATCAATGAAGTCACATATCTGGTTCAAAAATAAGAGCTACAATGAGATCATGAGTTCTCTGCGCCTTTCAGTCAGTTGTGACTCTAAAGACATGTTCTCTTGTAGAATATCATTTATGAAACTTGCCTAGTCTCTCCTCATTCGCTATTGCTACAAAGAATCATTACAGTTACGGTTAAACACTAAAAACAGGCTCAATAGCCAAAAACCACTAAAAGCAACCTCCAAAGACTGCTTGCAAGAAGCAGCATTTTAACTGAATAGGGGCGGGTCCAGGGGCCAGGTTCCACATAGACTTTTGGAACTCTCAGAAGCTCATGTGCCAGTTCACAGCTTTCAGCATGCCTAGGTTAAAAGGATGGTGGAAATCTATGGGTAGAGAGTACCAGAAAGGGGAGACTGGCTGATTATAGACAGCTAGATGGTGCTGTGAATAGAGCCCTGGGCTTGAAGTCAGGAAGATTCATCTTCCTGAATTCAAATCTGGTCTCGGGCACTTATTAGCTGTGTGATCCTGGGCAAGTCGCTTCACCCTGTTTGCCTCAGTTTCCTCAGCTATAAAAGGAGCTGGAGAAGGAAATGGCAAACCACTCTAGTATCTCTGCTAATAAAATCCCAAATGGAGTTGAGAAGAGTCAGACACAACTGAACAACAATACAAGATCACAGGATGCCGGACTTTGAGCTGGAAGGAATTTTCCGGATCATTAAGCCCAATACCCTCCCTTTATAGATGAGGAGACTAGAAAGGGGACATGACTTGCCAAGAATTAACACTGGCATTAAGTGCAGGTAAGGATTCAAAACCACATTCTCTGACTCTAAATTCACTACAATTTCCAATGTATCCCATTCCGTTCTACCGAGTGGGAACTCTGGATTCCCACGTGAAGAGAATCTCAAAATATTATGAACAAAAATACAAAATAAGGAAGAAACACACTAAAACCAGTGTGATATAATAATTCTAAAAAATAATTCTAAAAAACCCAAAGTATAGCAACAGGGATAAAATTCCTCAAAGTACTAAAGGTAACAAACAAGTAAGGGCCTGTCAAAAGCTTAAAAAGATCAGTTGCTGGCTTCTGAGAGGTGCTTTGGAGAAGTGGTACTCCTGAGTTTCACGCTTCGGGTAGGGAGATAACAGGAATTTAGATTTAGTTTCTTCCAGAAGCTTCTGAGTGGGGCTCTCTCTCTTTCTGATCTTCTCAGGCTAACAATTTCAGGCATTGAGCTTTTCAGCTCTTACCTCTGGACACAAGGGCACTGCTTGTGGTACTTGAGCAGAATGGGACATTGGGATGGAGGCAATCAAGATCAAGGCAGCAAATTCCTATTCTCTCTGTCTCACTTTCTTTATCACCTCCACATAAGGAGAGGCTGTCTTTTAGTCTTTGAATCCTTCCTTTCTTCCTTGTAGACTAGGAGCATTCAGCCAAGAAATGAGATTTTGTCACACTAGAAGGGATATAACAAGGAATACTGGACATTAACTTGATTTTCTACCGAGAACATTTTTCTTCAATTGTTTGAGGCCAAGACAGCATCTAGTGAGATGAAAGTTCTTATTCAAATACAAACTTAGATATAAGGTGTTGAGATTGCCATAACTCTCATGACCTTCACCAGAAAAATCCTACCCAACAATTAAAGCAAATTCTATTACTTTCCCATCAAAAACGCAGCGTGACATTTAATGTTCTTGGGACTGCAAATATGACAGGTACACATCAGTTCTAGAAAGGATTCTTGGACTAGATTGTGGTAGCACATACACTAAAGTGGAAAACTGAGGCAATAACACTAAACTAAAGGCAGAAATTGGTTTAGGCTTATCTGCATGCCTCAGAAATAAAAAGGACCTGTGACATGTGCTTCTTTTCCTCCCTGAACTCATTGTACATCAAGCAGTGGGTGTAGTTTTATCATTTATTTTATTACTTAAAGAGCAAATATGTGAACAGAAGTCTAAAATTAAAATTCAGGAGCACATGCATTGAGATATAGGCTTTACTTATATATCCATTTGGTATTAGAATCTCTCTCTCCTAATCCACACTATAATTTCCAAATCCCTTACAGTGTACCTACTTTTCTTGGTGGCACTAAAAGCCTTTGGATAAATAGTCAAGTCTGATATTTACCAACTGAGAAAAGCGGGTTAGCATTTCTGACCTTTCATAAATGTTCTCTAGCTCTACAATTTCAGTATAAAATAGTGCTTTCACATTTCTAATTTCCCAAGGCGGCCTGGAGAGGTGAGGTGAACATGGTGGGAGGTAAATGACATTTTCACAAGTGTACAATAAAATGTTCTAGGTTTACACACCGTCCCAGCAGTTATTTGACATGATCCTCACTAGGCAATGATTAGCACCAAAATGTCCCAAAGTGCTAAGTCCCCATGCAGATTTCTAAATCAGGAAAAGCAGTGTCCTTTTACTATGGTAAACTGATTATTCAATAACCATTGATTTCTGACATTATGCCAGGCCTTTATTTTCATTTATCTGTGCCACCATCTGACAGTGACTTACTTAAAAACTGAATCAAAAACAACTCATTGTTTTCAGTTACTTTAAAAATTGAAATTAATGGCTAAAATTAGTTTTTTGGATAATCTGTGAGTTTCCTTTTACTATGATTTCTTTGCCTTATTATGTAATTAATTGACAAGTCAAAGCAAAGGTAAAATCAATACCAAATGAGAGAAAGGGATAAGGGGAAGTAAAGGACATAAGTATTTACATAGACCTATGTGCCAGGTATTGTGGTAAGCGCTTTACCCGTATCTCATCTAATCCTCACATCAAATCTTTCAAAGGTAATATTATTCCCATTTTACAGTTGAGGAAACTTAGGCAAACAGAAGGTGTGACTTGTCCGGGGTCATACAACTGGGTGTGTCTGATTTCAGCCACTGAGGCTCCCAACACCTAGATACACTCCTTGCTCTGCAGACATCTTTGAATCCTTTCCTAGTTTTGTTCAAACCATAGCTCAGAGGCTGCCTCCTACATAATACCTTTTCCTGATTGTCTCTTTTAAGTTACTCCATCCCTTCATAACCATATACATATTGCATGCTCCCAAGCTTGTGCCTAAGACAAAGTATTTCCTCCTATCCCCATTTTATAGATGAGAACTTTAGCACAATAAAGTAAAGCTTTGTTTATCACATGCTAGTTTAAGGCTCTGGGCAATAGGAAAACGATTTTTTTTTTTTAGAAGAGTGACGTGGTCAGACACATGCATTAGATTTCCTTTGCAGCATTTTTATTACAAAAAAAAAAAGTCCATTGCAATTACTGACACATCCATATGTACTTCCTGTTTATTTACTATGAAAATGCACCAGTTTTAGAGAAAAGTAAGCCCTGACGGCTCTCTTCTAACCAGACATCTCACATGGATATTTCCAGGTCACACAAGATTCCTTGATCAATGTCACCATAAAAATGACTTTATTCTATGATCTCTGATAATCAGTATCAACTAAGACATACAACAGGGAGACATACATTTGTCAAAGATGTTTGTCACTGTCATGGAGGATGTCCTGTGCAAAATCCGAATGGGAGAGGGATTCCCTATAGGTGACGAGGTCTTCCAGATGTTCCTGTTGGAAGATGACATTGTACCAATTGCATCAAGTTCCAGAACAAAAGGGTCTCCACAATAAGATCCAGGGCCACTCAAAAGAGTTAGCAAAACAACAGTTACTGGAAAAACCAAAGGAAAGAGCACCTACTGTCCATCCTACATAATAAGTTGGAGAGACAGCACATTGCATTAGCTTATCTGTACATATATCTTAGATGGATGCTGGTAAGAGGAGAGGAACTGGACTGAGAATTGGAGAAAGATAGCAGACTGGGCTGGGCTGCATTTGAAAAACTGTAGAATGCTTTCAGTGATCCCAAGCTGCTCTCTCCCATAGAGAAAAACCAACGTTTTAATACTAACATTCCTCTGATGATGCTATGGTGGCCAAATATGATGAAATAACCACAATTTTCAAAGAATCAAAATTGCATGTGATCCAAAGGACAACGAAAAGATGTGTCACGGGGAGAGATGCCTATTATCAATGGACGCTTTACACAAAAGAAGTGGAATAAATGCTACCATCCAGGAAATATATGACTAAAGATGAGATGGACCAGCCAGGTATGAGAGAAAGGGTTGGTCAGGGCCAAGTGCTGCATTAGTACACAGAAAATGTTCCAAGTCCTAGAGGAAGACCTCTACTCTATGGATACATTATTTATGAAGGGTTGCTGAGAGGTCATGGATAATAATCACAGAAGATAAGAAATTTATGCACTGTACAACAATGCAATCAAGGGTCCATTGAAGTATCAGGTCCACTGAAGTATCAGCTCAAATAACTGAAAGTTGCCAACAAATAGAAAGCAGTGGAGAATACAGAACGTAAGTAAATCTCTTTGCAAAAGAGCAGTTCACAAATATCATCAGACAAGGGATTTCCTCATATGTCCCTATAGTTCACATTGTCTAATATACAAATTCCCAGGAAGCCATTCCAACTAGAGAAGATAATTCCAGGGGCTCAAACAATTTCTATCTATTCTTTTTGCGCTAACTTCCACCCAAAAGAAAATTTAAAAACACTATTGCTTTCTAGAACAAGACACAATTCTATTTGTAGATCTTCAGATATGTACTCTTGATATTTTAAGGGGGGAAAAAATCACTTATAATGAGCAAAAACAACAATTCTTTTTTTTTTCCCAGTGAAAATTTCACCTACTGTTTCACTTTAGTCTCCCAACACTTTGAAGGCTAGGTATATTATTATCTATAAATTATAAAAACTTTTTAAAAAAGAGGTTAAATTATCTAAGGTTGAAAAATTCCCACTTTCCTTTTACATTTATATACAGTTCCATAAACGATGCTACGTTCCCTCCCACACAACTTTACCTATAAGAAACAAGCAAGCTTTTGCATAACTGGCTTAATACATTAAAAAGTATCCCACATTCTCTTAAAAACCACAAAAATGAATACCACATAGCAAATGACATCTTTCATCGACGCAATGGCTCTCAGGTTGGTCAGTCTCTGAAAGGGCATTTTAAAAATTACTCCAGACTTTAAAAATCTGTATTTATGCTGGTTGGTTGACCAACACTGAGAAGGACAAGAAAATGCAATTTTCATTATATTCAAAAAGTCATTTTGAAGCCAAATGAGTGGCCGTTGCTTTTTTCAAAACATTTCCCTTTACAATGCAAGCTTTGGACTTTAGCAACCTTTGAAAAGTATAGACTGACAATGTCAAAGCAGGAATAAACATTGGACCATCTAGGCCATGTTAAATACCTTAAAGGGATAGCAGTGCGGGTGGTTTACCACCAGAATGTTCTCCATGCCCCAGGCATGAACCATAGGAATATTCTTGTTTTTTACACAAACTAGAGATGTGTTGGGGCAGATAGGGAAAGTAGTGTGCTCCACTGCTACCCCAACCCTCATCCCTTTCAATGCCAAGGAGGAGGCAGGCCTCTGGCACATTACGTAGATCCCACAATAGCATATTTAGGGAAAAATATGGACAAAAATCACTCAGGATGGCCTTCTGTCTGCATTACTTGAGGGCATGTCCAAATTGATGCAATCACAGATGCATGTGAATACTGAGTTTATATAGATGAGCATCATGTATAAACTCAGGATTTCAAGCCAACAACCATAGTATATAGCATCTTACAAATTCCCCAAATGCTTCAAACATTAAAAAATGCTGTGTTTACACCAAGATCAAAGTGCATATAGTGAAGACATATGAATGTCTTTTCATTTTAAAAAGGTTTTGAGGGGGCAGCTAGGTGGCTCAATGAATGAGAGCCAGGCCTAGAGACAGGAGGTCCTGGGTTCAAATCTAGCTTCAAGACACTTTCTAGCTGTGTGACCCTGGACAAGTCACTGAACCCCCACTGCCTAGCCCTTACCACTCTTGTGTCTTGGAACCAATATACACTATTGATTCTAAGGTGGAAGGTAAGGGATTAATTAAAAACAAAAGTTTGAAAATAGATAAAATTAGGTACTAATTAAAAAAAATGTGGAGTTTTAGATCACTTTTAAACATGTGATGTGATTGATAACCTAATTTTGTATTTAAAAATGAAGGCATCTGGATATTATCTCAAAGAGGTGCTTCATTTACAGTGCAATCCCTACTCTGCCTATACAAATACCACATGGTAGTTTTACTTGCCATCATCTTCTTCCTCGTTCTTTTTCCTCTACCACTCTCTGAGTGGCTTTAGTTGCCCCTCTGTGCAACATCCTTTGAGCTTTTCATGTACAGTTTCATATCTTATTGTTGTACAGTTGCTTTGCCACTTGGGTATCTCCACATTTCACCAAAGGCAAAGTTGTTTTTGTCAAAGTAACCAATGAATTTGCCAAGGTTCATAGTCATTAAGCTGAGAAAAAAAATTCTTATTCTGTTTAGAAGCAAAACATGGCTTTTTGCTATTTTTTGAGATGGTATATAGTCCCTGCTTTCTGAATCCTTCTCAATCTTGTCAGCCTTTGTCATTTCATCAAATTCAGATCTCTCTTCCCTCAGCACAGTTCTAAAAGCACTTCTTCAGCAACTCTGAAAAGGTGCCAGGCATCTGTACACTCATCTTTTGTTCTTCATGGAACATCGAGGCAAACAAACCTCTTAGCATCAGTTTTCTTAGATCACTTTGAGTGATGTTCCCTCTGTATCATTTGCTCATCCGAGCAGCGTGAGGAATGTCATTCTCTTGAGCACTACTACAATCTTGGTCTAGCCAATTCCAAAAAAAAATCACTGGAAAAGCATCTCTTAAGCACACAGGATAAATCTTATCTGAGCCTTGCTTTCTTGACTACGGAATTTTTCAATAAGGGTATTTTAAAGTCCCTAGATTTGGCTCATTTGCAGAGTCCGATCCATTATATCAAGGTGTCGGTCTTCATCCAGATTTTCATATAAGCTCTACAAATCTCTCTCTAGTCAAGAGGGACTGTGGGCAGAGAATTCAGTGTACAGAGAATGGTCTATTCAGCAAAAAGCCAAACCCCAGAAGAGCCCCTGAGACACTCATCTTTGAGAAGTCAGGCTTTCTTTAATGGCCTGCAATAGTTAAGGTTTAAGGTCATCTCCCTATTTCCCCAATCTGTAGTTGTTGACTTTGAGGGATTATCAAATCTCTTCTTACCAGTGAGGGACTGGCCTGGCAATCTCCATGTGGACAGAGGGCCCAGGCTTGGAAAAGCCAAAAAAGCAAAAAAGTAGAAAGAAAAGAAATGACAAACTTTGCATTGGAGCCTCTTAGAAACATGATCCATTCTTCTCTGAAAATGACTAAGAAAACTTTTTTTCTCTTTTTTAAGATACCAGGGGCCATGAACCTTCAAAGGCATCAAAATAAGCTCAAGGTGTCTTTTCCCGAGAGGCTTGAATGTCAATAAAAAAGAGCACAACCTGGTAGCATGGGAACAAAATTTGATGGAACATGCACTTTCGGCATAACATCGTGGCTATTTTGAACATATCATATTGAAAAGTAAAATGGTTAGTCTAACTTCCCCTGCACTTAAATCCTAGAACTCCACACAGCATGTGGCAGTTTCTGTGACCTCTAGGAAATTAGACTGCTATAAGCAGGAAGCTCTTGATGGATGGCCTTGGACGGATGATGCACACTGCTTCCCCACTGCTTCATATTGAAGGTCCAGGCAGCTACTGCTGCCTCCTGGGCTCAGCAGTATACGAGAGCCTCATAATAGGGAAGATGACGGCTCTCATCCATGGCTCACTGCAGTAGCTGAGTCTGGTGGGTAAATGTTAGTTGATTCAATGATGGCTCCCATTATCTGTACTAAGCTCTCCTGCAGAAACACATCTTACAATGTGCTCTATAAAAATATCTTTAAAAGTCCACACATAATAAAAATCTCATTACACACGATCTGTTGAGAGGCAAATGGAAAAAAATCATTTTGATCATAATAACTCTGTCAGAAAAGGGGAAGAGAAGAGAGAGAAAGGAAGGTGGGGGGGAGGCATGTGGAGAAGGGGATAGACAGAGAGAAAGAGAGAGAGAGAAAGGGAGGGGAGAGAGGGAGAGACAGAGAGAGAAAGATTGAATAAAATGACCACTGCTCATTAAAATATTTTCATGAAGGAAGTGAAGAAATCAACTCCTGATTTAAAAAACTCAAGCCATCAACATGAAATCCCTCGATGACTGAAAGCCTTTTGGAGCACTCCTTTCCTATTTTTGCTGATGGAGGTCTGTTGGAAACATAATAACAGAAAACCAAGAGGAGCCACTGAAATGTTTTGCCACCAAAGAAGGCAGTGTGGGAAGCTTAATTAATCCTAAACTGAAATGGGCCCTGATGTGCATATCTTTGGTCTCTTAGCATCAGGGTATGAGCTAGCTGAGGAGGCACTGTCAGCAACGTTGAGGCTGCTCTCCATGAAAAGGTGAAGCCCGTGCAGATCCTCCAAAAGGAGATAGTCCAAGTACCAGTTCCATTTCTTTTTCTGCAGGCAGAGAAAAAGCAAAGTAACAGAGTACCCTGTTCTTTCAAAAATGTCTGTAAATTATTTTTCACTTTTATATCATCAAATACTGGCATTTTAAAATAATCTCAACCTAACACCAATTAAGTTGAATATGTTCATTTGGTAAACTGCAGAGAAAATTAAATTTGTACATGTAGCTTCAAATTAGAACCATGGAGAGTGGCATACTTCTCCCTCCAAACACAAACTAAATTTATTGTGGCATTTTTTAAGTGGTCCTACTTTTTGCTGTCTATTCACCTTCTTCTTGTTTCCTTTGGTGATTTTTTTTAAAACCTTTCCCTTCTGTCTTAGAATCAATACTGTGTATTGGTTCTAAGGCAGCAGAGTGGTAAGGGCTAGGCAATGGGGATGAAGTGACTTGCCCAGGGTCACACAGCTAGGAAGTGTCTGAGGCCAGATTTGAACCCAGGACCTCTCGTCTCTAGGCCTGGCTCTCAATCCACTGAGCCACCCAGCTGCCCCTTCTTCAGTGAAGATTCAGTGGCCCTTTTCGTGTTCCCTTTCTGCCCACTCCACTTTTTTGCCTCACCTCCCACCTCAACATAAAGAAAAACAAAACCCTTGTAACAAATTTGCAGAGTCAAGCACACCAAATCCCTTTAGTGGCCATATCCAAAACTGTCTCATACTCCACCTTGAGTCTTTCACTCACTGTCAGGGGGTGAGGAGCCTGCTTCATCGCTGGTCCTTTGGAATAATGGTTGGTTATTACACTGAATAGAGTTCTCAAGCCTTTCTTAGTTATTTTTATTTACAATGTTGTGAGTCTGTAAAGATTATTCATCATTTGGGGCTCATTTAATGCTAAGTATTTGAGCAGTTCTTAAGACACGTATGCACGTTAAAAATCAAACCGCTGTAAGACTGGATTCACAAGAACAAAGTTGTTAAGATAAACTAACCCAGAAAGTGCTTGCAAAGCCAACTGATACTCGTTATTCCAACAGTATTCATGAAGTGCCCAGTCAAACCCAACACCATGAGATGCAAGTTAGACATTTTCCCCAACCTCTAGGACCTTAAGGGCTAGAAAATACTTTGTACATTCCCAGGGGATGACTACAAAGCACTAAGACTTGTGCAGTTTCTATAATCACATCTTACACCAACGCCTGCAAAGGGAAAATTGAAAGATGCTAACAGCAAAATCAAGCTAGTGGATATTTGCAATATTTGTGTGTGTAAATGTCGCACCCCAAAATGTGTGCACTGGCCCCCAAAAGCAGGCTTTTCAAAGATCTCTGAAATGGATCCGTTCAGTGGGTACTCTTCCTTTGAGTGGACAGATGCTGAAGCATGTCTATTGATTTGGGAAAGAACCATACAGTGTCAGTCATGAGGAGTGTGTGTGTGTGTGTGTGTGTGTGTGTGTGTGTTGCTTAACTGAATAACTCTTTTTTTATTACAAGAAAATCTTCTCTTGGATAAAGAGAGGGGAAGAAGTAGGGTATGAGAAGTGAGGGGGAGACATACTGGGAGAATAAAATTAGGAAGTGAAAGAAAAATTAAACAAAACAAGAAAGCATTTTAAAAAGACCTCTGAGAAAGGTGATGCAATCGTTTAGAATATAGAATTTCTTTGAATATTTACCTGAATGGTACCCAAAGCAAGCTCCTTTTCTCCTGGCCATCCCTTGAGGAGGAGAAAATAGTATTAGCTAAATTACAGGAAAATTAATTGAGGCTTCTTAAATTTTGAGTTACTTAAAAACCACTGAAGATCTCAGAGAATAGCTAATGAAAAAGGCAAAGGTGGGGTATTACTATCTGAAAGTAGCATCTCTTTTCAGATTCTGATTCTTTGACTCAGGTGCTTGTGGTTTCCTTTATTACAAAGGAGAATTCAATGTGGTGTCAAAATTAGTAATATAAATAGGAAAGGGATCAATCTAGCATAAAAAAAAAAAAAAAAGAAAGAAAATGGAGGTTTCCTAAGCTATTGCTTGTTTTACTGTTGTTCAGTTATGTCTGATTCTTTGTGACCCCATATGAGATCTTCTTGGCAAAAATACTAGAGAAGTTAGCCATTTCCTTCTCCAGCTCATTTTACAGGTGAAGAAATGGCAGCAAACCAGGTTGAGGTCAGATTTGAACTCAGGTCTTGGTGACTCCAGACCTGACACTCTATCCACTGCATCACCTCGCTTCCCTTCTTTGTTTTAGCTTCTGGGAAACCTTTTACTCTTTCTTGGGGTTCCTCTTGGACATTAACTTCAGCTTTCCTAACTTCCCATCTTTAAGTCTTTGAAGACAAACTAAACGGAAGAGAGATGACAGGAAAAAAAGCAAATGCTACCACTTTTAAAGGTAATGTTGGGATTCAGGAATCATTCAACCAGACTGACTGGATCCTGTGCAAATTTCTATTATCCAACTGAGCCCTCAATGCAGCAAGGCAGTCCGTTTACTCCTCCCTCCTGAATTGATTTTCTTTAGAACTCCCTAGAGCAACTTTTTCAAACCCTTTCTTTCCTCAAGCCTTCTTACACCACCCCTTACTGCTCCCGTTGACTTATTCTATACTAAAAAGAGCCCATTCACTATGAATGGCCACTTTTCTAAATCTCAACATCCTTTCCCCCCTTAACATCATCACCATTTTCTCTTCTTTTAGTCTGATGAAAAGGCAGCACTTGTTGCCAACGCCAACCCTCTGGCCTATCTATACATTTGAACCCGGTTACTTCTTGTAACTCGGTTGAACTCGGTTACGAATCCCCTCTCTTTGATTTTGTCTCTTTCCTATCTATTCTGTCATGATTTCTAGTCTTGCATCCCCAGATGATTCTTGAATATTTCGAATGGGATGTTATCCCAAATTTATCATGTTCAGAATAGAACTCCTTAGATTTTTACCAAAATTTGTTCCATTTCTGAAGTTCCTTGTTTTCTGTTAGAGGACATCGATATCCTTCTAGTTACTCAGGTGCACAACTTCAGCCATCCATGACTCTTCACTCTCTCTCACCCCACATAGCTAATCACATGCCAAGGCTGGTCCATTCTAGTACTACAAAATCTCCCACATTGGTGTCCCGTCTACTCGCAGCCACCATTCTAATTCAGGCCCTTCACATCTCTCACCCAGGGTTGATTACAACAGCCCCCTCACTGGCCTTCCTGCTAGTCTCTCCTTTTCAATCCATTCTCTACATGGCTGTTAGAGATGTTTTCCTTATGTAAAGATCTAACCAAGTCAGTTGGCTAGACTCAAACTTCAGTAGCTCCCTATTACCTCCACAGATACAAACTCTGGTTTGACAAGTCCTTTCCCCTTTACAAAATCATTAGGCATCACTCCCCATTATGCAGCTGACAGTCCAGCCAAAATAGGCTGCTTTGCTGTGCCCTCACATAGAATACTCCATCTCTTATCATGTTGCCTTTGCACTGACTATTTCCCCCATGCCTGGAAAGTACTCCATCCTCATGTTCTTCTCTTAGAATCTCTTGCTTCCTTTAGAGGTCAGCTTAGGCACCACCTACCAAATACTTGCTCCCTAAAGCATGGCACATAGTAGGAGCTTACTAAATGCTTGCCAATAACTGAATTGGGGGCCTGGAGCAGCAAGATATCCAGAAACTTAGGTCCCTCCAGGCTTTGAACAATTCCCACCATTTGCTGATGAGGTAACTCATTTTTTGAAGCCTTGAAAATTTAGCTAGGCTTTTAAGTTGCTGCTCTACTAAGTCCTGTTCTGAGAAGCTAGTTAGCCTGGTACATCTCCAGGGATTATTCAGTGCTGATTAAAAAGGACCGAAACGAAATCATCAGGAGCCCCTATTAATAAAGCCACATACCTTTTACGCTGCCCCTAGAATTAAGGTATACAATAGTTAAGTTCTTGGTGATTGAAGTTCAAAGGCAGCCCTCTTAGAAGACTTATTAGCCTTCAGGCCTAACATTTTCTTAGCCCACATGGAACCACCTGTTACCAACTGCAAAAAGTAGGTTTCTCATTTGTTAAAGAACACTGCCATCTAGAGCTAGAAAAAGAACCAGTCTCTGGCGAAATATTTTAATCACCCAGCACTATTTCCTTAAGCAACTGCAGAGAGAATGGACTCATAAGAGGAGACTAGCAGGGAGGCCAATTAGAAGACTCTTGTAATAGTTGTCCCTGGTGTGAAATGGAAAGGGCCTGAATTATAGTGGTGGCTGTGTGGGTAGAGAGAAAGAGATAGATGTGAAAGATTTTATGGTGCTAATGGACTGGACTTGGCAACTGACTGCCTATGTGGAGTTAGTTAGGGAGAGTGAGGGATGGTCCTAAAGCAAAAAATCTGTTGGTCTGCACTCAAAGTGGTACTATTTTTTTTATTAATATAGTTTATTTTGAGAGAACTTTCCTAAACATTTAAACAATGCTTTTGCCTCTCCTCAATTGCTGTTACAGAAAACCCCGTGGAATGATTGGGCCTGGGACATACCTATTTCTTCCCACTTTTGTCATTTCTCAAATGGTGACAGAAAGTAAAGGCTGGCTTCTTTCAGCTTTGCTATTACAGTACCGACACTGACTTATACATGCCCTCAGACTTGCTGCTTTTTACTGTGGTCTTTACTTTGTGGTGACTCTTTTTAGTAGCTGTGTGCATCATTCTTTGTTTTGCATTTCTTTACTCTGTATCATGCAATCCAAGTTTTCCTTTATTTCTCTGAATGTTTCACAATTGTCAGGCCTTGTGATGCAATAGCATCTCACTGCATTCCTTTCCAGTGGGTTTGGCTATCCTGAAGTTACCTGGTACTGGCCATTTACCACCAGTGTTTTGCAAATAGCAATCAAAGTCCTGCTTATTTAGACAGTGTCAGTTATCTATGGTCAACCCAAAGAGCTAGAGGTTCACCCATGAAGCACCAGAAGTCCATCCACAGCAGCAGGCGCCCCTGGCAGTGGTTTTTTCTGCTTCCACTTTCATTTTTGGTGGAAGGGATGGAAGGTGGGGGGAGGCAGAGTGTGCTTGGATCTATGGTCATGGGGGTTAGCAGGTGTCAGCTTATATCCATAGTCTCAGCTATCTGTGGTAGATCTTGGGACATATCCCCCACAGATGGGGGGGCCCTACTATACTTTGGGAAATAAAAGCAAAGCAGAAGAAAGAGCATTCGTTTCACCCCTCTGTGTCTCAGTTTGCTTGTGGGAGTTGGTCTAGATGACCTCTAGGGGGCCTTGTGGCTTGAGATCTAGGAGTCTGTGATTTGTTTTGAAGACTATAACCTAAAAACATTACCGTAAGCAAAAGCACAAACATTATCAGACAAGCTAGCTGGGCTAGGGGAGTTTTGAGGAGAATGAGATAACTGGGAATGAGTAAGGAAAGCTGCATGGAGAAAGACTTGAAAAGGAGATTGTAGGGGGATTTGAAGGTGAGATACTGCCCTGCAGCCAATTCAAAGTCCCACTAGTACAGGTTCAGCACAATACTTGAAAGGAACACGTTTCTCAGAGTATCCTGTCCTCTGAACCAAGACTCTCAAGAGACCATTTGGCCCACTGTTTTGACAGCCATAAATTATGAGATAACTAATTTTAAAAAGCCATAAAAATGAGGTAATGAGAAAGCACGAAAACGTTTTCAAGACAGCACACAGTAAGTAATACAGGAATCCTTATGTGCTCTTACCTGAAGCAGAAAGTAGATGGAATAGACCAGTAAGGCTGGATGATTAGTTAGATTGAAACTCTTCTTATAATCCTTTATTTTCGTTTTTTCCATAATCTCAGGATCTATGTAGAGAAAGTGGCCTTTTTCAAAGGATGTGGATGTCCACAGGCAGTCCACCAAAGCAGTCACATAGTCATTAAACTTTCGGTAGGTCTTGTTGAACTTCTGCCTTTCCTAAGTGGGGCAGGGAAAAAAATTTCGTCACCTGGAATGTGATAAGCTTTCATCTCCCTTCCAACCACACTTCTGTTACCCCGCCCAACTTGGACACCCAATGAGGTCGTGCTCAGTACAAGAGATTTGAAAGCACCAAGTCTACCCTCAGTACCTCGCGTATCACATCATTTTCCTTGGCAGCAGTCAAGTTGACACGATATCTAACAGGGAACAACACAAAATGTTAAGTGGTAACAGGAATGAATATTAGCAACAGTATACAGGCAACTGTTTGGTTAACATTTTTACCTTCCGGCTGTAAGACTGCTATACTCTTCTGGAGGAATAAATGCTAATAAAAGTTCAAAGGCATTTTGGTGACTAGTACAGAGCCATTCTCCTTCTTCTTTGGTATGAGGGGAAAAGCATGGCCTAAGGGGACAAATACTGCCATCGGACTGGGAGAGGGAACACTGGGTCTAGTCCCATATAGCTTGAATGGGCAGAGCCACAAGAGCTCACAGTTTCGAGTATAGTTATCTCAAGATGATTTTTTTAAAAGGAAAATTTAGGTTTAAATAAAGGACTGGGAAGCCATTATAAATAATGTGAGCCTACCCCTTCACCAGATATCACAAAATATGTACAACAGTACTTTTTGAGGTAACAAAGAACTAGAAACAAAGTAGATGCCTATTGATGGGGAATGGCTAAGCCAAACGTGACATGTGAACATTACATGTGGTCATGGAAGACTAGGTATACCACCAAAGAAATGAAAATTAAAAAAAAAAAAAAAAAAAAAAAAAAAGAATTCAGAGAAGCATAAGGGTATACCCTGAGGCTTTGATGCAGAGCAGAGTAGGTCAGAACCAGGAGAACAATATACATACACCATGAAATAATGTAAATGGGAATAAAGCAAGCAAACACTACAATTGTAATTGTCTCCAAATGCACCTCTATCCCTTTGGGGCTGAAGTGGGAAGCTGTGAGTTGGAATGTGATGGCTTTTCTAAACTGCATTTTCTCCCTTTCCTTTTTGATTACTTGAGACAAGGGATGGCTCACTAGGTGGGACAAAAAGAAGTTTCCATTCAGAAATGAAGGTGCTGTCAAAACAAAAGATATAATAAAAATAAGATTTTAAAAAGAATGACATGCATTAGTACAGCTCAACAAAAAAAGCCCACAACTTGAAGAGTTTTATTCAGAGTGCAATTATGGATCACAAAGCCAGTATTGATGCTATCATATGCCACTGGCAGCAAAATACTGGATAAATAGCCCAGAAAACACTGGGTTTTTCCTATTATTACAAAGACCCTGGGGCAGAAGGCAACAAAAATTGTGAATGGATTACTAACATTAAGATGGAATTGTCCTTAGAATTTGGAAGAGGATGCATACCTGTACATAATATAACAGAGATGGTTGAGGGTGACGGAGTCTAAGGTGAGTAGTGCTGGATAGAAGACCCCACGTGGAAATATCACCACTAATGGAAGGTTATAATTCAGATATATGTCAGAGACCTTTAGGGAACAAGGATATCATCAGACATTACTCTCTAGTTCTCAATCAAGAATAAGAAAAACCGTATTTCTGTAAAATAAACAGTATTTACTCATTGCTTATTATAATATTAAAAGCCATTACTCCATTAGTTCAAAAGTCAACCATGTTCATAGGACAAGTAGGAAACTATAAACCTGCTCTCTCACCTAGTGATCTAACTTTCTACCTGATTAGTCAAAAGCTAGGCTAAGGAATCATCCCCAGAAGGCTATGTAACAAATTACATGAGAGGCGAGGGAGGTCACACCTAATAACCCACTCTAGCACACGTTAATATCTAGCTAATCTGACGCATTTAAAAAGCAAATATGAGACCAGCCAAAAATTACTTCTGATAAAAAGAGGGGATCCAGAAAAGCCTGGAAATATTCAGTATTTCCTAAGGGAAGACAAACTTTGTAATGACAGCAAGGTGGAGAGAGATCCCAATGGGCCAGAGGGGTCTAAGGTAAAAACAGTTAAGACATGGAGAAATTAGAATCTGGGGACAGGAGACAGGGATCATTATCAAGAAAATCATAGATCTAACTAGGGCCAATTCTGTAGCAAGAAAAGATATCCACTTCCCTTTTTATTTCTATGGTATTACATAATTCTTCAGAAGTATCTAGTATCAAAAACTTCAACTGGTTTAAATTATATCCATATGAACCACTACCACCTGGAAGGACTGATTGCAGAGAAACATTTAAACAATAGATCATGAAAACGCATAGGTATTGTAAGAATTGATCATACAAAATGGGATGCTTACTGTCTCAAAGAAATCCAAAATAAAGTGAAACATGAAACTATTGTTTTCTTCCAAGCGCAGAGCATTTGTGGACAGCCATCCCACGAAGGAGACCAGCTCATTCACGGAGTCCACTACTTTCAGGGTAATGTCCCTAGAACCAGAAAGCACTTGATTCACACACGAGCATTACCCAAACACTTTAACTACCAGGCTATTCTGTATAGAATGGGGCAAAAGTTGCTATGTACATGTTTACAAACCTTTCCTGTTGGTACTCCAGAGCTTGAAAGGCCTACGTCGAGCTAATATGAGAGGTCACTCCATGAAAGCCCTGACCATCAGTTGCTAGGCCACACAGCTCCTAGGCTGGATGGTAAAGAAAGATGGGACCAGGCTCCAGATAGACTGGAACTCCTACCACCTTAGGCCAGCGATTGGGTTGAATCCTCCAATCTATGTAGCCCTGAGCGCATAGTTGGTACTTGGTAAGTGCTAAGCACTCATTAATAGCATTCATCGGTAATGTAGACTACACAAGTGATAAAGTCTATGCGAAATACAGGAGAAGAAAACTTAAGTATGTGGTACGATGGCACTACAATGTGGAATAGAATCGGATATGGAAAATGATTAAAATAAACCAGGACAAATATGAATTGTTTAATCCAAAAGAGAAGTTTAAAACAATCAGCATTAACATTGATTTCTTTTCTCTACAGTGATAGGCAGCATGCTGTGCTGATAGAGAATAGGTGCCAGAGTCAGGAAGGTATGGGCTCCAGTTTCTTCCACCTTTGACTTAAGACTGTTTATATGACCCTGGACAAGTCACTTAACACTGCAGTATCCCAAATGATCCTCAAAGACTCAAAGTCGGGCAATAATCTCTGATTTGCCTTGGTAGACTTCCCAAAACCAAGGAAATCCACAGGCTCAGAAGGCTGTCACCTCACAAGATGTCAACGTTAGAACATATGGATTCAAAAGGCCAAAGTGCACCAATTTCAACAACAACAAAAGCAATATCATTTTCAGCTTGACCTCCTGAGTTACAGAAGCTGTTAAAACCTTTGCTCAAACTGAACTCTGATGGCAGGTACCTCAATGGTGATTTAGTCTGGTCTTTGGCTTCTCTCTTCCTGCCAAGGAGCAAAACTAGTATGTTCTAAATTCTTCTCAGCCCAACTTATTTTAGCTTTTATAACTCATCGTGGATATTCTTCCATTTATACTGAACTGGCTGAGATTACATTTGAAGTTGGAAAGAGTGTGATGAATGAAATCTTCATTTGGGAAGTGGACTTAATGCAGGAAGGTGAATCTATGCAAACTGGCAAAGTAACCAACGTGTCCGTGCTGGTGCCAAAGTAGTGCCAAAATGAGTTACAGATATATGGCTTTGCAAGAAGTCAGATAATAGTATGAGGATCTATCCAGCAGCCTGTGGGACCCAAGGTTCCATCAATCCTCTTCTGTAGGTTCTGGCCTAGAGTCATCTATCTGACAGAAGAGAAACCTCAAAAAAAAAATCCTAATTCCAAGCCCACATTGCCCTTATTCCCTAAGTGGCAAGGAATACTTAATTGATCTGACGAAAACAATGACTTGCATGTAACAGACTCTGCAGGGAATAGGATACTCAAAGGATGTTAGAAGACTTTGTGTTTTCCTCAGCCTAGGGAACTCCCTGTGTGGAAATTTCCTCTACCAATCCAGATCCCAGCTGTCTATGAATTAGTAGGTTAAGTCCCCAAGAGTTGCCCAGAGCACACAGAGATCAAGTCATTTACCCAGGGTTATCTATAGCTACCTAGTAAATATCAGAGGCATATACATGAACCCAGGTCTCCCTGATTCCAAGCTCAGCAATCTATCTACTATACCAAGTTATCTCCCTCTCATCTGTACAATGGAGAGGAAATGAGTATTTATAAAACTGGCAGCATATAGGGGTCAAGAATTAATAATAAATACTGGAAAAGTAGCTCAGATTTTGTAATTAGTGATTTAGAGTTTTAGGAAAAACTTTTTTCATGCTTAAAAAGTATAAACAGTGATATTTTTTTTTCTGAAAGAAAATATGAAAAATCAACCCTCCATTTCTTGAGCTCCTCAGATCCAAAGCAAAAGGAAGATCACAGATACAGATAAATTTTTGATGACTTTTTTTTATGGAAACGTAAGCATTTAAACATCGTTCCTTTATAAAAGGTAGCATGCCTATTAACTCTTCATGTCCCTATCTAAAGTAGAGAAGAGGAGCAACGTGGAATATAATAATGGCTAAAAGAATTTTAAAATCAATTGCCCAAAGCTAGACAAGCATAGACTACTCACCAACTACTTATGATGAAGAATGACTTCTGAATCTGGTTTGTGTTAAGTCTGAACTAAGAATATGGCTCAAAAGGCAAAATGACTCAAGTAAAAGCTTTTGGGATTGAAACATAAAATCTTGAAAATTGGGCTTTTCCTATTACCTGGAGAATGAAGCATATCACAGGCAGTATTTTTTATTCCAAGGGAGGATGCTACCAAAATAGCTTAAAGCAGTGATGGCGAACCTTTTAGAGAGCATGTGCTTTGGCTCCATCCCCCTTTTCCCCAAACAGGGGAGGGAGAAAGAAGCACTTCCGTTGGGCAGGAGGGTGATATGATAAAAAGTCCTCAGGCATGGTAGATAGGGGGAAAGAAGCAGCTCCACCCACCCAAGTCCCTCTGCCTTTCTAGTAAGGAACTCTAGCAAGGGACAGTGCTCAGGTGCGCACAGAGTGTGCTCTGCATGCTCTCTTTGGCAAACGTGCCATAGGTTCGCCACCACAGACTTAGAGGGCCTTCTCCAGCTATATTCAGAATTATCTTTATTCAAACTGGGATAACCTGACTGCATGAAAAGCTGCTGTGAGCCAGTTTGATTCCGGGCTTTTAACTTGCTTTCTACATAACTTAAAATTATTTGACTTCAAAAATGTGAAAATTGTTGTCATATATAACTAGGAAAATAAAATAAAAAATTTAAAAAAGACTCCAAGGAGGTATTGTTCCTTTATGTAATAAGAACAAAAACAACTAAACTTATGCTAGAGGAGTTTAGGGACAGACAGTAAACTACTGAGACAATATTTTATTTGCACCATGTCACTAAGTAAGTGGAAGCTTCAGGCTTCAGCCCTGGTCTGGATAGGCACCCCTCCCTCCCTCCCTCAGTTCCCAGCATCCCTTCTGGTGGGTGGGGAAAGAACTTACGAAGAAGTGCTCATCATGGTCTTCACGTTGACCTTCATAGCATACCCCAAAAGCCAGTTCTGTAGCAGTTGTTTCAGACTAAAAAGAACGCTACACTAAAGGAGGCAAAAAAAAAAAAACCCAATAAACTATTATACACACAACTCTTCCCTGCTCTGCTATCTCAGCTCAGCAGGTCAAGCACAGGCATTGCAGGACTTGAACACATAAGGAAACCTTTCTCCCAAGGCAAGAATTCTTTCTAAAACACCACCTTGAAAAGATGCTTGTTGAATAAACGAATGACCATCAGTTGCTGCTCAAATACTTCTTATAAGGGGAGGAAGCTGACAACTTCTAAAGGGAAGCCTGTTCACTTAAGAGCTCTGGTTGTTAGAAATCTATCTCCTTATAACCCTGGCCCACTGGTTCTAGTTCTCCCTTTTACAGATTAATAATTAATAATCAAATAATAATCTTACAAAGAATGATAACGAATAATTTTCCTTTTGCTGGTACATCAAATAACTGAAGACATTTGAAGCTCATGCTGCTCTAGCCTTTTCTCCACTCCCACTGAAATGATGGGCAACATCTTCCCAGGGATCACTTATTTTCTCATCACTTGTCCCACGAGGTTTGTTTGGTCTCTCCAACTTGAACAAACTGTTTCTCCACTCCTTGAAAGCAATCTGATGCTTGTGTATTCATCTACAGTACCTGGAATAGTGCTGGCTTACTCAGGGCCACATGGATAACTCTTTAGAGTTTACAAGGTGCTGTCCCTATAACTACCCCATGAAATAAGAGTCTATAAGTGATTTCATGTCAATATTAACAGAGACTGCAATCATTTGATAACTTAGGATATAGTCTACTGGGGCTAAACAGTTCATAATTCTGTAGCCAGCCTAGTAAGAAGCCCTTTTGCACAGAGCTGGGCTGACCACTGAGACACAGATGTTTAATACATTATTGGGCCCCTATTCCAGGTTTGTCAGTTTGGGGACCCCTGCCAGAGCTTACACAACATCAGAGAACACAGGATCACCTCCATGCTATAAAAAGGCATTGGAGGATTCCAGTGGAAATGTGAAAATTGTCTTCTCCATTTGAATAATAAGGAAACCAAGGTTCAGAGTAAAGTGATTTCCCAGGAGTCACCCAGCTGGGTGTCAGAGATGGCACTCAAACTCTGGTCCTCTGACACCAAATTCACTGTTCTTTGGCCTATACTACCTTTCTGTGAACTCACAAAGCCTCCAGGGAGCCTGAATTTCAGGGTTGGATTTCCTCATTATAATCAAAATCATAGCAATAAGAGAAAAATGCATATTTAGAAATTTCTAGATTGTTAAGTAATCACTTCACAATTGAGTTCATGCAATTTTCTCACCTAGAAATAAACCTTAGGGTTGAAGTGAAACTTGGCAACTCTTGGCTACAATTACATCCATACTGCTCCTTTCTACTCAGCTATTTTGTAAGTAGCCAGGCCTTCATTTCTACTTACAAAGGGTCTTTGGGAGAGGCAGCTGGCATAGTGCAACAGTGGGCTCTGAATCGGTAAATCCTTGGGTGAAAGCCTGCCTCTCCTACTTACAAGCTGTGTGACCAGGAAGAAATCATTTAATCTCTCTGATCCTCTGCCAGCTCCCTAGAACCTACCTGTTAAGACAGAGTGAGGTTGTGAGCTGTTTTGGGGGAGGGAATTCCCATAGCATCAAGAGTGACAACAACATATCCCACTAGTGATCTTCTTGAATTCAATATACATATACCATGTAGGAGCTTCATTCCTAAGAACTATAACTACTTTGTATATTTCTTGTTACCAATATCTTACATCTTCATCTGAAAACTTAAACTGTATTTATCATAGGGATGGACCCTCCCTCTTGAATGCCGTTATTACCAACACTCTTTAACGGCTAGAGGACATTCCCACATTATACATAATTCCACAAACAACTTCCAATCCATATATAAATTTCCACATAATAATTCCCTTAAAGCAGCTCACAACCTCACTCTGTCTTAACAGGTAGGTTCTAGGGAGCTGGCAGAGGATCAGAGAGATTAAATGATTTCTTCCTGGTCACACAGCTTGTAAGTAGGAGAGGCAGGCTTTCACCCAAGGATTTACCGATTCAGAGCCCACTGTTGCACTATGCCAGCTGCCTCTCCCAAAGACCCTTTGTAAGTAGAAATGAAGGCCTGGCTACTTACAAAATAGCTGAGTAGAAAGGAGCAGTATGGATGTAATTGTAGCCAAGAGTTGCCAAGTTTCACTTCAACCCTAAGGTTTATTTTCTAGGTGAGAAAATTGCATGGACTCAATTGTAAAGTGATTACTTAGCAATCTAGAAATTTTTAAATATGCATTTTTCTCTTATTGCTATGATTTTGATTATAATGAGGAAATCCAACCCTGAAATTCAGGCTCCCTGGAGGCTTTGTGAGTTCACAGAAAGGTAGTATAGGCCAAAGAACAGTGAATTTGGTGTCAGAGGACCAGAGTTTGAGTGCCATCTCTGACACCCAGCTGGGTGACTCCTGGGAAATCACTTTACTCTGAACCTTGGTTTCCTTATTATTCAAATGGAGAAGACAATTTTCACATTTCCACTGGAATCCTCCAATGCCTTTTTATAGCATGGAGGTGATCCTGTGTTCTCTGATGTTGTGTAAGCTCTGGCAAGGACCTTCCTGATAAAAATTTAAGAATAGCTAGCATTTGGACAAATGCCACATTAAGCATCTACATGCCCAGCATGGTATTAGGCAGGACAGGGGACACAGAGATGGCACAAGTCCCTCTCAGGCACAATCAGATTGAAACTGTTTAGGAAAAAAAATGCCAGATATTGTTCAGTGATCTGCCTAGAAAAGGAAAAGCCAATGGGTTGTCCAATGAAGGTTGGCAATAGAGACTGTGTGTGGGGGGGGGGCATTGGGGGGAATACATTTTTTTTACAAGAAAAAGCCCAGGGTGACACAGAGACTAGAGAGAAAACAATGAAGAAAACATTCCTCATTTATTTTCTGTTCTTTAGCTCTGGTATGCTCAATGACAAAGGTTCTTATTTAAGATTCTATTCTTTATTAGGTAGGCTGATTTGATTATTGGTCTTCCTTCAAGTGCTATATCCCCCTCATTCTCTGTATTGAATCTCTGTTCACCATGAGATTCTGGATTAACCAAAGAAGGTATCCTTTCTCTTTGTGGGACCCCAGTGCTTGGCATAGGGCCTAGCACAGAGGAGTACAAGCACTGATTGCTCATTGCTATGAAATTTTATGTGATACTCCTCCCTCTCCCCCATGCAAGAGAAGCTAACCGTGGACCTTCATATCACAGCTCGAAATCTGTCTAAGCCTGGGACACAAAGACTGCCAAAAATCCAAGTATGGTGTGCACTGTACCTCAGAAGTGTTTTCTGAAATTTGGTATGTGAATGTTTTCCAAAGGGTTATTATTGATTGTCACTGCTATAGGGAAACTGAGCCAATTGGAGAAAACATAAAGGGAATCAGAAAAAGAATAAAGAAGAGGCCATGCAATTTAGACCAGAATTATAGAAAAATAAATTCAGATAGCAAATGAATAAATAAAGAAATGTGATAAAGGCCATTGATAAGGCAATGAAAATGACAGAGGCAGCTAGGTGGCTCAGTGGATAGAGAGCCAGGTGTGGAGACAGGAAGTTCTGGGTTCAAATCTAGATTCCGACACTTCCTAGCTATGTGACCTTGGGCAAGCTTAACTTAACTCCAATTGCCTGACCCTTATAGCTCTTCTGTTTTGGAATCCATACTTTGAAGATAAGGGTTTTCAAAACAACACAGAAAAGAAAAAGAAAATGATAGGCATATGAGTAAAGCTCAAATCCCACTTGATATGGCAGGTACAAACAGAATCTCATTTAGTGTCTGATACTAAGGCAGCACTTGTATTTTCTCCTCAGGGTCTCCAATAGAAAGTGACTTAAAATACAAAGAATGAGTTGCTAAGGACACACACATATATATATACTCAATGCTTTGGAAATAGGCATTATCTAAACTGCAAGGTAGCATGAGCTTGGAAACCAGGCCACTGGCAACAACCCAACATAGATAATTAGTTCATTATTTTACCTTATGAAAAATGGAGGATGTAAAGAACAGTGGTGCCAGGGAGTCACGGAGAAGCGTCCTGATTTCTAAAGAAAAAGCATTCAGAGGGTTAGTCATCATTTTGGAAATATCAGTGAGAATATCCTCAAAGAGGTTCCCTAGTTTCTTGTTACATACCAGAGAAATTTCCCAAAGGAAGCCAGCTGAGAAGCTGCAGGTATTCTGACCGGCAAGAGGTGCCATCCCATAAAGGGAGGCTCCTATACAGGAACATCTCACTGGAAGGAAAACCCTCCTGAAACACAATCGAAAGTCAGAAAGTCTTTGGCCAGAAATGTGAATCAAATACCAAGCATCCAAGGACACCTGGAAAGAGTAAAGAGCAAAGCAGGATCAATACAGTCAGAAGTGCATACCCTGAAAGGGACAACTGTTTTACAAGAAGACCAAGTTGAAGGTGGTGGAATTTCAGCTGGGTTTGGACAGGGCTAAGAAATGAACACACTGGAGTTATTAAAGTGACATTTCCAGAGTCACAAGATCACTATATATTATAAGCAGCTCTTCAAGGACAGCTTTTTGTCTCCCAGAGGACAATGCCGCTTGGCATCCAGTTCAGGTACAATTACAACAAATTTTATATATATATATAGGTGAGTAGATAGCTCCTTTTCTTATTAAAAATTAGATAGTGCCTTAAAAAAGAATGTGCTAGAGCTATAAAGGATTCCTCTACTGACTAAACTATTGTGGTTTAGGTGCACATAGAAATTTCAGTGTTCAATCCCATAGCACTCACCTAATACTCACTCACACACACTCTCTCTCTCTCTCTCTCTCTCTCTCTCCTCATTGTCCAGAATAAAATAGTAACAAATTACATATGAATAATATTACTGGTTGTCACAAGAACCTAATCAACACTTCGAAAAGTTGTAAAACTCTAGAAAAAAAGTCAGTTCTTACCTGTAAGAAACACTGGGCCTTGCCGACAACATCCAGAAAGCTCTTGAACTCTTCTTCAGTTGTGTAATCACTGACTTTGTACNTATATATATATGTGAGTAGATAGCTCCTTTTCTTATTAAAAATTAGATAGTGCCTTAAAAAAGAATGTGCTAGAGCTATAAAGGATTCCTCTACTGACTAAACTATTGTGGTTTAGGTGCACATAGAAATTTCAGTGTTCAATCCCATAGCACTCACCTAATACTCACTCACACACACTCTCTCTCTCTCTCTCTCTCTCTCTCTCCTCATTGTCCAGAATAAAATAGTAACAAATTACATATGAATAATATTACTGGTTGTCACAAGAACCTAATCAACACTTCGAAAAGTTGTAAAACTCTAGAAAAAAAGTCAGTTCTTACCTGTAAGAAACACTGGGCCTTGCCGACAACATCCAGAAAGCTCTTGAACTCTTCTTCAGTTGTGTAATCACTGACTTTGTACCATGTACATCCTAGAGTAGCAGATCCCAAATGAAAGCATCCAGTTACTGAAGGAAAGCTCCACCCCCAAAGGGAAGCCCAAGTCCCCTCTCCTCCAACTGAAAATAGACCACATCCAAGATGCTAACCACAGGTGAGCTCAGCTGGCACCAGGCCTAGGGCTTCTCTTTAGAGTGAATACTATGGTGGATGGTCAGCCCAGAATCTTGCCAGAAAGCAGGGCCCATCTAGCTCCTTCTCTTCCAGGGCTTTAGATCTTTTTCTTTCTTACCTTCTTTTAACACTTGACTCATCCAGTAATAAAGCCTCAGCCAGACAGTCTCATCTCGGACACAGTTCAGATAGTGCAATAAAGGAGAGTTCTTGAGCACCGAGCATATCTGGGATGGAAGCTGTGAGCAAAATCCAGTGTACAGGGAGGGGTCCCAAAGACAACAAGAACAGTTAAAACTGCTGGGATAGGGCCTAATCACTTACCTGAATGTCCTGAATGTTCTCCAAGAGATGGGAGAACATGAGGAGTTGCTCTATTGGGAAGACTTTCTGTATTACATCCAGGCTGGCTGAGCCACCCTTCCCCTGCTCTTTCTTGCCAGTATAACTGCTGGTGGGCATTGGTATAATGCAGCCAGAATTCCATTTCTAAGCAGAAAGACAACTCATAATCCCTTCATAGAATCTGATTAGCCCCAAACTTTAAACACAAAGACCAGGATGAAAGTGGATTTTAGGGTGACTCTGATGAAACACCAAATAACAATAGCAGAAAAAACATTTAACTAAGCCTCATCACCTGAAGGTTGGGGTGGAGACTGGCTCAGGAAGAAGTCTCTGTATCACTTGAGGTTCAGATGCTTACCTTTTTTTGAGGCTGGCTGGCAGATATGCCAAAACTTAGTTTCATAGATGGTAATTCTGGTAACCGATTTCTTTGCTTCACAATACAGATGGCTGCCTGCCAGATGTTGTCTGTATTCTTAAAGTAGTACTGTAAATTAAGAAGCCTGTCAGGTTTGAAGCCAACAAAGCCAGAAGGCAGGGCAGCCTAGATCCTAAAACTCTGCCCAAACTGCAATTTGTTATGAAACTTGCTAAGCTCCCATAAATCAAGTGAATATCATTTTTCCTGCCTCCATTTTCTATAACATATATTTTCCCCGCTAAGTAATTAAGCCTCTTCTCAACAAAATCTTACAAATTTGTGACTCTCCATATACTTTTTTTGAAAAATATAGAATTACAACACTATTAAAGCATATTTTGACCATTCTTGAATCCAAAGAACACAGATATCAACCACAGCTCAGAGGATTCCCTTAACTTCTTACCTTCCTATTCTGAGGCAAAGAAATGGTAATCAAGTCCGGACAAAAGGATTTATACAAAGATAACAAGGCCTGGAGATGAGGCTGAATTCCCTGCAAAGTAAAAAGACTTTTAAATTCTGTGCCCAGTAAGAGAACCTGAAAAGGATGTTAGAAACAAGATAACTCAGACACAAAATTGCCCTGGAGATGGCATAAGCAAGCAGATGCTGACATTCTTAGACAAAGAACAATCAATATGGTGTTTAGACAAACCCAGAGTGTGAGGCAAGGGTTCAGGGGATTCTACCTATGTCTAGCACACACCTCTTTACTACTTCCTTCCTTCCTTGTTTTTTGTCTTTTTCTGCCTATTCTCCCCAGCCCATGTTTTCAGCCCACCAATGGGGAGGCATCCTACAACTAGTACCACCACCACCAGTTTGTCAGTCAATAAATAGTCAATACACTTATGATGTGCTAGGCTAAAAGCTGGGGATACAAAAAGCAAAAGACATTCCCTGCCCTCAAGGAGCTCACAATCTGATAGGTGAGACAATCAGTAGATATGTACAAAGAAGCTATTTACAAGATAAATAGGAGATAATTAATAGAGAAAAGACACAAGAATTGTAGCAATCCAGGTATACATTAATTGTGATATTATTTTAAGAAGTATTCAAAAAAAAAAACTTAACTCTTATACTGCTAATGATTGATCTCGGTAATCTTGAGTCAAATTGCCAAATCCCTAGCCCTTCCCTAAGGCTACACCCCAGAAGAGAGTCAGTTATCTCACTCTCCTTACTTTTCCTTCAATGATCAATTAACATAGGTATCAAACATCAGTAGATGCCTTAGGCCCTATCCACCCTGGATCCTGATCTTAGCTCTACCTATTGTTTCAAGTTTTAGCAGTTTGCATTTTATGACGATTACCTCATAATGTTAATGTATCAGGCCACAGGTCTCTCCCCTTCCCCCCATACTGTTGTAACCCCAATAAAAGTGACTAGACATCAATGGGCAAGAGAGCTCTTAACCATCAGAGCTCCTAACCATGAAGCTCTTGACCATCAGAGCTTACTCGCTGCCTGTCTACCTTATGCCAAAACTTTCTGTGTCTGTGTGTCTTTATTCTCGCCTTATGTTCTCTTTCCATTAATCCTTAACCTGTAACCCATTTTCACTCAGTCCTTGGTTCCCCTTTCTAAGTGTCCAACCCACTAAGAATCTTCGTGAAGCTGCTGGACGGCTTCAAGAATTAAGAGGGGTGAGAAAGGCTTCCATCAGAAGATGGGATTTGAGTTGGGACTTTGAGAAAGCCAAGAAAGCCAGGCAGTAGAGATGAGGACAGAGCATGTTCCAGGCATAGGGGACAGCCAGAGAGAATGCCCAGAGCTGAGAGGGAGGTCAGTATCACTGGATGGAAGAGTACATGGCAGAGAGAAAGAAGGCTGAAGTGTGTGTGGGGGGGAAGGAAAAGGTTATGAAGGACTTTCAATGCTAAGCAGAGAATTTTGCACGCCATCGTGTGTATGTCTCTGAGAGAGAGGGGGGGGGGGGGGAGGAGAGGAAGAGAAGGGGAGAGTGAAAACATATAGCTGGAAAGGCACTTTAGAAAAATCACTTTGGTGGCCAAGTGGAGGATAGACTGGAAAGAGGAAAGACTAGTTGCCCATGTTCTTACCTAATGTTTCATAGGCCACCCTAAGTCTACTCACCACCTTGGACTGGAAGTCGAGCAATCTCCTCACACGAAAGGGTTTGACTAGAAAAAAGCAAAAGAAGGAAAAAGGTGTCAGATGCCGTGGGGAAGAATAAAAACAAAATATAAGCAAGCATTCAACCAACTTTCTATGAGATTCAGTTCATTCCACCTGATGCTACAAATGGGGCCATGGGTACAGAATTATAACGGTCCATTTTGCCCCAGAATCCCTGCTCCCAGACAAAAAAAGCAATAAGAAATTGCCATCAGAAACTTTGGCAATGGAGCAAGACTATGAGCACTGAATAATTCTCAAGGTCTGGGAACTGGCCCTGCAGAATCAATAGCCAAAAAGGAACACGAAGAGTAAGAATACTTACCATTTTCCTTCTTGGTCAGCAGATACAATAAGTGACAGATGTAACAACTCTGTGAAGAAAGAGCACCAATAAAAAGTGATCCAACGCTATAGGCACATGTTCTACCTGAGCTTTTAAACTTCCTGAATGAAATCATTTCCTCAAGGAAAAGGAGAGGTTCATGATGGGTGTGAGGAGACAGCAGCTCTTTACCAACAATGACCTCCGTGCACAGAAGTATCTGTGGGCAGTCACAGAACAAGGATAAGGGATAGTTGTTGGCTAACCCAAAAGCTGCATCATAATGCACGGTACAATCCAAGGGAAAAAGATTTCCACTTCTGCCACACTTGGGATGGTCTTACTCTATTTCAATTCCAATATCCACACAGCAAAGAACAAAATATCAGAAGCAGGTCACAAATGGGAAGAGTAAGTAGGAAATGAGCAAAGGAATAACAAAAGATTAAATCACAACCGTTGAACAAAATAAAAGTCAAACCTCCTCCAGCCCTCTCAGCTGACAATCTCATCTCATACTTTCCCGACAAAATCTAGGCCATTCCCCAGGAGATCCCTCTTCTTCACAGTTCACTACTCTTTAATATCACTCTCCAACTACTGTCTATCTCTGGGAATGAGATAGAATTCTCTCCAAGACCAACCTCTCTGCCTGTAGCCTTGGCTCCATCCATCCTGTCTTCTCCAGCAGATGGATGCACAATCATTCCCGCTCTCTTTCTAATCTTCCATCTCTCCTTATCTACTAGTTCTTTCCTGCTGTCTACAAGCAAACCCAAACTTACCCCATCCTTAAAAAATGTTCTATAGAGCCAACCAAGCCCTGCTAGCTCCCATCTTATTTTCTTCTCCACCAAACTCTTTGAGAAAGCTTTTCTACTCAATGTGCCTCCACTCTTTTGCTTCTCACTCTCTTGCAGTAGTGGCATCATCACTCAACTGCAGCTGTTTTCTTTAAAGTTCTGACAAGCAGCTGCCAAATAATATGGTTTTTTGTCAGTTCTAATGTTTTTCAATCTCCTTGAAGTATTTAATACTGTTTGTTGCCCACTCTCTTCCTGCCCACTTCTCCTCCTTGGATTACCATGACACCGATCTCTCCAAATTTTTCTCCCACCTGCCAGGGCACTCTCACCACTCATCAAGTATATTCTCCAAGTGCTTTCCTGGGCCCTTTTCTCTCTTTATACTCTTAACTTGGCTACCTCATCAGCTCATGAGGTCTCAAATCATGTCTACACAGATGATTCCCAGACCCAAATGTCCCACTCTAGTTTCTCCCCTGAGTTTTGATCTCACATTACCAACTGTCTATTGAGCAATGTGAACTGGCTATCCCCAAAGCATCTCAAACTCAACCTAACAAAACAGAACTCATCTTTTCCCAAAGCCCTCTCCTCTTCTGAATTCGCCTATGCTTTTTGAGGATACCATCATCTTCTCTTCCAGCCACAACCATGACATCATCCTTGACCCCTTACTTACAAGGACACTAAGTGGGATCATCTATTGTCATACCTTTTCATTTACATCCCCACATCCTTCACATGCCATGCATTCTTCCCTTTTGCACAGCTACTATCCCAGAGGTCTTTATCACCTATACCCCGAGTCATTGCAGTTATAGGTTTCCAGTCTGCATGTCTCAAGGTTCTCCTCTCTCCAATCCATCCTACCCAGAACTGCCAACATAACTTTACTGAAAAGTAAGTCTGTGGGGAGGCTAGGTGGCTCAGTAGATAGAGAGCCAGGTCTGCAGATGGGAGTCCTCCATTCAAATCTGGCCTCACACACTTCCTAGCTATGTGATTTAGGGCAAGTCACTTGCCCTTAATTGCCTAGCTCTTACCATCCTTTCCTTGGAACCAATACTTAGTATTGATTCTAAGATGGAAGGGAAGGGTTTAAGAAAAGGTTAAGTCTGACCATGTTATAAGAGGGCCTTCAATGGGGTCCCTTATTACATAAAGGGCCAAATATAAACTCCTGGCAATTAAGGCTCTTTATTACCTGGCTTCATCTTACTCTTTCAGCTTTCTCATATATTACTACCCAACAAGAACTCTATATTTCAAAGAGTCAGCTATGTGGTGCAGTGGATAGAATGCTAAGCCTGGAGTAAGAAGTCATGAGTTCAAATCTAGCCTCAGACATTTAACCAGATATGTGATCAGAGACAAGTCACTTAACCTATATTTGTCTCAATTTCCTCAACTGCAAAATGTGTATAATAATAGCACCTAGGACTATTGTAAGGATCAAACAATATGTGTAAAGCATTTAGCATAGTACCTGGAATGTAGTAGGCAGCAATCAATATGCTTACTTGCTTTCTTCCTTTGTAGCCTTCTTGCTTTCCTTCAAACAAAATACCCACCTCCATGTCTTTGCACTGGTTATCCCCCATTTCTAGAAACTCACTCTCCTCACTTCTACCTTTGGGAATCCTTGGTTTTGTTCAAGATGTAGCTTCTTCAACATGAAGCCTTTCTTGGTCCCCCATGCCCTTCATTATCAGTGGCTAATTTCTTCTTCTCCAAGGCTAACCTGTATCTGTAGGTTGTTCCCTCTGTTAGAACGTAGGCTCCTTGAGGGTAGGAACTCTTTTTGACTTTATATCCTCGGTGCCTAGCACACAAAAGAATCTAATTAAATGCTTGATCAAGAACTGACTAGACTATCAAGTACTTATTATTTCTTGTTTATTACAACCCTGGAACTTGTAAATCAATTCTGAGACCTGAGAGATAATTTTAAAAAAATCTTTATTTCATTCAAATAACAAATTTACACATAGGTTTTCCAAAATTACATGATTTGTGTTGTCTCTCTCCCCTCTTCCCTCCCTCCTTCCAGAGTTGATAAGCAATTCCACTGGGTTATACATGCATTATCACTCTAAATGCACTGAATTTAGATACGTTTCCATTCAGTTTTCTTCTTAATAATCATTCATTTTTAACCAAGCCAAACACATCTTATATGAAATATAATAGTTCTTCTTATAAAAGCTTGCCTCTTCCCAAATAGCTTCTACCCATTATATACTTCTGACATGAACAGAAGTATATAATTAAGCTTTCACTCAGAAATATATGTGCAATGCTTCAGAGAGAATTGCCAAACAATATCTCAATACCTTATCTGTGAAGGACTTAAGTGCCTTTCCTAACAGGATTCAAATTTAGGAACTAAATATTTGCCCAAGAGTGGAACTGTTAACTATCACAGCTAAAATACTGAAAAGCTGGACTACAATCCAAATTGGATGCGACTGATTTTCCAGGGGAAAAAAAAGCATTATTAAAAAAAATAAGTGGCAATCTTATGAAGCACTCGACCAGCTGCCAACATGCTGAAGAGAAACCCTTAAGATTTTTGCATCAAAGAGTTCTGTCTAAACTACACCAGGAGACAAGGCCATACTACTCCTGCAGATGTTGTGGCAGGGCCTCTGAACTCAGAATCACCATATACAAGTAAGGAAGTTTGAGTTAGACTCAAGTACTAGCAGAGCCCTGATCTAGAAACTGAGGCTGGATATATGAGTAAAAAGGAGTGTAGCAGTCCAGGTATACATTAATTTTGACATTATTTTAAGGGTGCTCAAAAAGCTGACCCTTGTATTGCTTATGATTAATTTCTGTAAGTTCAATGGAACCTCAACGGAGCCAAATTCCTAAGCCCTTCCCTAAGGCTACACTCTGGAAGACTGGTTGGTTATCTCAGTCTCTTTATTTTACAATAACAATCAATTAACATATGTACCAAGACCTTAGGCTATATGGATTCCAGATCTAAGGGTTAGCTCTACCTATAGTTTTAGGTTCCAGCAGTTTCCTATCCCATGATGATTACCTTATAGTGCCAAAGTATCAGATCACTTGTCTAATTATCATTTTCCCTTGCCCCCCATACCAGTGAAGGGCAAACTATTCCCAGGTGGCCAGATCCAGGCCATAGTTTGCCCATCACTGCCTTAAGCAATTCCCTAATCACTACATCAGGATGTGGGGGCGGAGTGATTAGGGAATTGCTTAAGGAAAATGGGCCAAAAAGAAAACAAATATATAAGGCAACAAAAAATATTAAAATAAAATTAAAAGACTGAACAAATAGAAGAAAATGTAGGGTTAATATTATTGAAAACCACTGACCTGGAAAATGGGTCAAAAAGAGATAATCTAAGAATCATTAGACTAGCTGACGTACTTACACACACACACACACACACACACACACACACACACACACACACACACACACATACANACACACACACACACACACACACACACACACACACACACACACACACAGATTTCACTTTTAAAGAAATTAGAAATGAACTGGCCTGGATCTCTTAATGCCAAAGGAAGAATAAATAGAAAGAAAGTTCAAAACAAAAACTTCAAGGAATACAAAATCCTAGCCAAAATCCAGAGCTTTCAAGTCAAAAGAATAAATGCTAAAAGCAACCAAAATGGAAGAATTTAAGTACCAAGGAGTAGCAGTCAGGATCCCAGACTTGGAAACTGCCACCATTAAAAAAAAAATTTTTGGAAAATGATGTCCCAAAAGGCAAAAGACAAAGGCCTGCAACCAAGAATAATGGCCAAACAGAAGAATGGACAGAACAAAATTGAACAATCTGGTCAAATAGAGTATAAGTGTTGTAGTTTTTAGAACAAAAAAAATATCATATGGAAAAAAAATCAATCTTTCATTTTAAAAAGGCCAGACAAAACAGACACTCTGAAATAGAAAAGAGTACAATTTATGAGAGAAAAAGCATTAAGCACTTACTTTTGTGTCAGGTTTGGTATTAAGTGCTGGGAATACAAATACAAGCAAAAAACCCCAAATCAGACAAAAAACAATCCCTACCTTCAAAAGCTTATATTCTAGAAACTAGAGAAAGGGAATAAAAGATAGCTGAAAAAAGAAGGGCAGAAAAAAATAAATTTTTGTTAATTGAAAAAGAAAAAGACGTATGAACAATAAAAGTATCACATACATAGGAGTAAGGTGTGAGAGAAAAGCCTGGAAATGCAGGAGAGGGGAAAGGCAAGGAGTGAGCTGAAGGTGGTCTAGCCTCCTCAAAAGGAGATTCCAGACAGGAATTCACCTAAACTAGAAAAGGGCCAGCCATAGGGCAGTCATTTCCAAGGGGGAAAGGTGGAAAATCATACAAGACTGAAGAAACAAATGATGACTTTGGAAGCTGTAAGCACATCTAATCAATGCAATAACCAACCATGATTCCAGAGGCCTGGTGATGACAGAGAGGTGATGGACAGAGTACAAAGTCATACCAAGCTCTAGGTAAGTCCTGTGGACCTTCATTGATACTGTTGTACCCAAATTTTAATACCTAACCCAGGCTCGATCATGGCGGAGGAAGAATCACACTGACAATGCAATATGCAAGAAGAGGCTCATTCTTTACTAGCAATAATAGCTAGGGTCGCTAGGCAGAGAGGCATGCCTGAACGACCCCTTGGAATTCTCAGCCAAGAGTTTATATAGAAATGTTTGGGGAAGGGGGTTGGTACATACATAATTATCAAGGTAGTGTCAGGGACAGGTGGTCAGGAAGCATCTGGGGAGGGGGGGGGTTTTCAGGGTCAGGGGTCTGGAAGCATTTGGCAAACATACATTAAATAGGCAAATATTGTAAAGCAGGCAAACATAGACAAACATTCCTCAAGAAAGTTAATATTCATCAGATAAGATAGCTTCAGTTTTAGGTTTATGATAGGGGGAGAGAAGGAAGACTGTGCTGGGAAACCTTGGGGGCTGGAGGTAGCTTGTCCAGGCCAGAAATAGTTCAGAAGACTGCCAGACTGATTTTTAAATCCAACATTCCCTTCTTTTTCTTTTGATCCTGAGGAATCATCCTCAGGTGGTCCTTTAAAGATTGGTGACAGCACACGCCGCCTTATCAAGGGTGGGGGTTGTCAGTTAATACTGATGCAGGACCATAAGCTAAATGGTGTTAATTCATTCCTTTACAAAAGCTGCTAGTTGGTTAAGAATAAGGGGAAGGGTACATAGTGGAAGCAAAGGAATTTTCCTGCCTATAGTTTGAAAAAATTTTTTCACTATGGAGGTACAATGTTCTATGCTGTCTCTGGGGTGCAATGTCCCACAAGGTCCCATGCCATCTCCCCTCCCCTCCTCCAAATGTCTAAGGGAAGAGGGTAGATGGTTTCCATCTTCTGTAGCTTCTTCAAGCTGAGAAGGGGCGTAGAATCTCTGAGAGGGGGAACAGGAGGAGGAGCTGTGGGCACAGGGTCTTCAGAGGCACCTCTGCAGCGAATGCCAGGGTCCTGAAGGCTTGGAGATCAGAGATTGTTTCCCCAGACTGACAGACAGGTCACAAGGGGGAGCATCCCTCCCTAAGGCAGAAGTATAGAACCTAGGACTAGGGCAAAAACTCGAACACCAGATACAAAAAAAAAGAAAATTAGCACAATAGAAACTGATACTAAACATTAACATTTGGGTATCTTAGCCAACAGATTTTATCCCCAGAAATCATCCTCTGACAGGAATTAAACCTTTTAGGAAATTTGATCCCTAAGTTGTTTGCAGAGCTGGCATGTGATGTTTCTGTTAAAAAATATCCTTTCGTAAGGCCCACATTAATATGGCATCTATAACTACTTGAATAACAACACTTTACAGATAAATTTCTTTATCCCAGATCCTGGAGGAAATCCAAAAAGCCCTGGGTTATTTCTAGGGTCAAGATCTGAACTTCAGCTGTGGTAAATTAAGGCTTCAAGCTACAAGTCATCTATCACTAAACTTCACCTACTTCTCAAAGTGTGTTCCCTAACAATTTGATAGTTTTCCAATTATTAATCTAATAGGTTATTTGGGGAGATGGAAACATTAATTTACAATTTGCATTAAGTGCTGATTATGGGAACTTGCTCCAAAAAGGGAAGGCAGCTAGGAAAGCATTTCCTCACGTCCCAAGGGACACATAGTGAGGGGCTCCATGTGTAGGCTAAAGCTGTCACTGGCTCATGCCATCCTTGTGTCACTCAAGCATTAGTAGCCTAGATGGTCAGAAGAGGTCCAGTCCAAGTTGAGCCCTAGAATTGCCTCTCTAACCATCCCAGAATATTCTCTGTCTTTTGCACTATATCACTATTGGATCCCAGAAGCCTTTTCCTTCCTTAAAAGACAAGTCTTTCCCATTACAGCTCAGAGAAATTCTGCTAAGCAGCAGTCTGGAAACAATTTCCATACCCTCAAACAAGCCTTTCACATCTCTACCAGGCTGATCACTCAGTTATTCTTACATATTTTGGCAATAATTAACATATCACACTTTAGTCACAAAACCTGAATTAAGGAACAGGGAGTGCTGGACTGAGTAGCTCCACAGTAAATATAAATCAGGGCTGTTATTGTCTCCTGTACCTAGGCCATCTGAAAGACTAAGACAAGCCATACAGGAATCTCTTCAGTGTAACTTTCAAGAGAAATTCCAGAACTATTTATGATTTTCCCAACACCATATACACTAACTTTAGAAATTATCCCTAGGTCAGGGATCCAATTAAAAGAGTAGAACATCTATCTATTCTCATTCACCTCCCTATCTGTTCTCTTTCATCTCTCCTTCTCCTTCTTCCTCTCTCTTTTTCCCTCAAACCCTCTGCTTAAAAAGCAGAACACAACTTCCATTTACCCATCATGAATCTGCATACTCAGGACATCCAAATCTCTCTTTCTTCTGTATTCAAACACAACACACCTTACCTCTTTACTTTCTCTGACTCTCTATTACCATCACAAAAATAAACATACCATTTGGTATCCCTTCAAATGCTAATCAATAACTCCCAAGAATTGAGACACTGTAACTTTAGCATAGTGCTCATTATAAGATTCAGTTCATAGTACAAATTGGTAAACTGAGGTAACCACTGAGTATTGAACAAAACCCATGGTACAGTCAGGTTTACAATGAGCTTTTGCTTACATTCAAACAACACTTAAAGCACATGTTTTAGCAACAATTTACATAAAAATCATACTTAAAGGAATATCATAAAGCATGTAGTATTACAGGGTCTATTTTCAATTACAAGATTTGAAACCTTTTAAGCACTATAAACCTTAAAGAAAGCCTTTTGACCAGCAGGCTGCTTATCTATTTTCAAGAGCAGGGAATCAAATTTAATAATGAAGTTAGTCAATTTTAATACACTGAGATGAAAAACCACTTATGATAACTTTTAAACCCAAAAAAATATTTTTGATCAATTTAAACAGATACACCTCTGGCCACACCTTGATAGCCTAAGCCCAGAGGATCTCAGACAGACCCTCCACTCACTAAATGCCTGAGTGCAAGGAGTCATGTCCACGCTCTTTGAAAAGGATACATCTAAGCTAAACTTGGAATCCTCTCATCCTCAGGGCTTCCTTCCCGAACCCAAGGGTTCACCATTTGCACCCCTATAACAACTGTACTACTAAAAAAGAACCTGTTTTACAAGATATCCATGACTTTTCTATCAGCTTTTACTTGCTTGAACATCTCTTTAAAACTCTGAAGTATACAATTAAAATATACTCATCTTTAAACTCTTTAAGATCTTATTTATGTACTGTGTTGCTATATCAGTTCCTAAGTATCAAAGTGGAACAATTAAAAGTATTTCTCTCTTTTCCTTCCTGTTTGCAAGGAAGAGTTTATGAGCAATTTACCCTAAGGCTGCCTGGCTTGATTTAGGTTTTTATGACTTAACAACCTTGTCTCTTATCTCTCTTTACCAAGTGAGATCACCTACAATTTAAAATTTAGCATGTACCAAAATCTTCATAATAAATTATTTTCAACAAACTTTAGTTTGAACTCCACAACTTCCAAATAACTTTAAGTCCTTTAGCAATCTTTCAGTATGTAAACAACTGAATTTCAAAGCCATTTACTTTTATTCTTTTCAGACCTCGGTTTAAACAGAATAGAACCTCTAGTTCAGTTTCCTTTTACCTCAAAGCATTGCTTACATAACCGATTAAATTCCATCAATATTATTCTGATTTACCATTTGTTCTAGAATTCACACCTATTATTTCTTTATCAATTACTCTTATTTCCTCTGGCTTCTCTTCCTTTACCATTATTGCAAAAAGAGGAAAGGTACTATATTTAATTGTATGTAATCCTATTAGCTTCTTGGGCTGGTCAAATTTTCTCTTGTTAATTTCATACAGTTTGCATATCATATATTCTTAACCTATTGAAAACTCAATTCTCTTTATAGTCCAAATGCATACATATTTTGTATTCATTCATCATTGCTTTCTAGCAATTTGAGTCTAAATGAATGTTAATCTCTAGATCACAAATTCCTTCTTATACATTGCACACATTTTTATCAAATTTTCAGTACCTGTATTATTAAAATCCATGCACAGATTAACCACTTTAAAAACTTCTTGTGTATCATATGATTACATGTTGCTAGTTCTGACAGCACATACATTAAAAGAACATCTCATTTTAAAATCCCAAGTTTAAATTCTAGAATAAGTTCTCAATAATAACATTACAACTTTTTCTGAATGACTTTTAACATCTACAAAGTAGCCAATACAATTTTTGACCTTATAGAATAAACATTTCCTCTCTGTGTCAGACTGGCTATTAACCACATTTAGCCAATTCTCAATTCACTGAAACCAAGGCTTAACAAACTTCTAACCATGAGTTTTTGTGCTCAATAAAATCTGATTAATATTTCACATTTGACTGACAGTTACCACAATAAATAAAATTACAGTGTACCATATCAACATCATTAGCAATCCTCAACCCTTAAAATCAGATCTTAAGTGAAAATGCTTCCAATTGTGGAGTAAAATCTCCCTTTTCTGCTCTGAATTTTTCTCTTTTTCACTCCTTTGGGGGCCCATCCAAAGGAAGAAAGAGGAAAAATCATTGAACAGATATTTGCTTTTGTCCTCTGCTGAGGATTTTTGACTGTGGGAAGTTGAATCTTTCAACTCCCCCTCTTTTTTGTAATGTCCAATTTAAGAATACATAGAGACAAGACTGTGACAAAGACAACAATAAACAGAAATATACAACCTTATGACAAGCATACTTTAAAAGGAAAAAAAATCAGTTCTTTAGGATCCATGGTTAAAAAGAAAACACTTGCTGTGAGAAAGCTCATTAAAACAGTTGCAGCACACACGGCCCCTTCAACTGAGGCTACTCAGGTACAGCGATCAGCCATCTGATTGGCTGAGCTGACTTCCTTGTCCCCTAACTCTCCCTGTGCTTTACACTCTGATTGACCTAACCTGCCTCTCTTTTTGGCTGTGATTTCTAACAAATGCTTCTTGTAGCACCTAAACAAACTGCTATCCTTTTCCAGTGGGGGTTAGAAGTGAGCTGTTCATTAGGCTGGCTGTGTTTCTTAAGGAAAGAACTTTGAACTTTCAAATCCCCTCCCGTTCAGATGTTAAATCTGCCACCAGGTCTGAGAGGTTTATTTAGAATCCTCTCCCTATTCAAATGTTGTCCACTGCCTGAGTAGCACAGTTCCTCCAGTCTGAACTGTTAAGTCTGCAGCCCCAGCGGCACAGTTTCTCCAGTTTGGGAGGATAGAAATGTAGATGTGGGAAGGGGAATTGCAGAATGTTTGCAGTTTTCCCCTCTGAACTCGCCTTGAAGCTGGGGAAACCAACAAGCACCAGGTTAACTCTCCCTGGTTCATGATAAGGACGGAAATAACACCAAAGACACAGACCCAGCCAGGACACACAAAAGACGAACTAAGGACGGTTTAAACCTGACATATTCCTGACTGGCCAAGACAACACAAGACAGAGGTGCGCACGCTCACACTCACTTGCCTGGGGGAGCCCAGACAGATCCCAAACAATTAATATGGGGATCCTGCCACAGTCCTCTCTCTCCTCCCCACCACCAGTGCGTCCACTGGCCTTCCTTAGGGAACTCGAACCCCTCACTTGGGGCCTCAATCCCCAAGAAAATCTGGCTGGACTCGAACCAACCAGATGGACTCCAAAGACAGGACTCGAACCTTTTGCTTTGGGGGTCCTGTGAGGCCTCGAACCTAACCAGTTCCCGTAGTAATTCCAAGGGAATAGAGAGATCAATTGGTCTACATGGCCTGCCAGTCACACACAGCACTTGCTCCCAGGGTTTCCGACCTTTGTCCACATGGATCAAAGGAACTGTGTACTTTCCCCAGTCCTCTCTCAGAAACAGGTAGAAGGAGTGCCTGTGGCTGATAAGCTTGGCTTAGGTTCCTCCTATCAATCCCGGAGCGGTGGGGCAAGCCGAACCACTTAGCTGTATGCTTACCAGGGCATCACCTTCCCCATCAGTTCAATCACACATCCACACACATGCAGAAGGGGGCCTGTGGTAGGCTCCCTCCTCATACAATGCAAGCACACAATCACACAACCACATGCACAGGCCACTCAACCCCAGATCTCCTCACCCTCTTGGCTCTTCTGGCAGTGGGTCCTTTCCTGGCCATCCCGGACGAGCCCCCATATGTTGTACCCAAATTTTAATACCTAACCCAGGTTCATGGCCGAAGGAAGAATCACACTGACAATGCAATATGCAAGAAGAGGCTCATTCTTTACTAGCAATAATAGCTAGGGTCGCTAGGCAGAGAGGCATGCCTGAACGACCCCTTGGAATTCAGCCAAGAGTTTATATAGAAATGTTTGGGGAAGGGGGTTGGTACATACATAATTATCAAGGTAGTGTCAGGGACAGGTGGTCAGGAAGCATCTGGGGAGGGGGGGGGGTTTCAGGGTCAGGGGTCTGGAAGCATTTGGCAAACATACATTAAATAGGCAAATATTGTAAAGCAGGCAAACATAGACAAACATTCCTCAAGAAGGTTAATATATTCATCAGATAAGATAGCTTCAGTTTTAGGTTTATGATAGGGGGAGAGAAGGAAGACTGTGCTGGGAAACTTTGGGGGCTGGGGGTAGCTTGTCCAGGCCAGAAATAGTTCAGTAGACTGCCAGACTGATTTTTAAATCCAACAATACCAAATGAATCTTGGGTTCTTAAGGCCTCTTCCAGTGAAGCATACCTGTGGCAGGTCTTAACAAGTGGGAAAGGTTTGAAGGAGGGGCCCAGTAAAGGACTAGAAATCAGGTTATTATATCAGGCCCAGCCTTGCTAAGCAAAGAGAGGGTGATCACTAGGTGGGTCAGTGAAAAATTTTTGATCTCAAGAATTCTCAAAGACTATCTAATTTCTAGAAGGGTTGTGATTTGCATGGGTGAAGGGCCCAGCCACACAAGACTGGACCAGCACTGTCCCAGTCAGCCCATGCTCAACTTAGTATATAAGACATCTGGATCTGAAACACAGCAGGATACAATGTCAGACAATGCCTGCTGGTAGAGCAGGCTATGAGTAAGCAGGGCATGCTCTTTGTGCAAATGGAGTCATATGAGAAATTACAGAAAATGATTTTCTGAGAATTGGTATGTGAGAACTTTTTTTAAAAAAAAAATCTTTCTAATAACTGTCCTAGTAAATGATGAGGAAAAAGCTTTAAGGGTAATTTTCTATCTCATACTGGCCTGTGTTCATGAATACCTCTTAAGTGGGTACAATTTGGTCCTATTCATTTGAAACTCATTTTAACTGGCTACAGACAAAGCATATAACCAACTAAAAAGTAGAAAAAGATGGATGATTGGAATGGCAGGAGGCAAAGTAAGTAATTGCATTCAATTATTTAAGAGGCCAGTTCAAGATTCCATATCTGAGGGGGCTGCAGGGGTGGTCAGTCTCCTCTAAGGACCTTTCATTCTAGAAGTCTCCCCATGCATCCCAAATCTTCTACCAGAGCTCCTGGCTCCATATCTTAAAACACTAGCATCTCTTTTCTTCCTCTTTTTACAGAAATGTAGATCCTGGGGGACAGGAGAAATGCTCAGTAATGTGGGGCTGATATAAATGTGCCCTTTAAATACGTTTTCCGTCTTACACCCTGGAGCACAGCCATAGGTAAGAGATTCTTCCCATAACAATCTCATTCATACATGACCCCGGAAAGGCAGCTCCAATTACCACCAGCTTTGGGATGCAGAGAAAGAAAGAGGCCTGCTTATGAGCTCTAAAGATGATACAAGCCAATTGCCTAAGCATGGTTTAAATTTAAAGAAAGAGGGGAGACAGACTAGAAGGTCACCTCTTTATTAAATTCACACTTATTCATATATCTTTAAGGCTAGATTAAAGGCTCTTCACTTGTCTACAGCAACACTCCCCAACTAAAGAGAAAGACAAAAAACAAACAAAAACAAACTGGCAAATACATGTGAAATAATAGTCATCTTACCCAAAGCTTCTTCTTGATAATCTTAGCTTCTCAGGAACCCGGAATACATTTAAAAAATAAATTAAAAAAAAAAATTCTACTCTGCCTGGAAGCCACTCTTATGTGACAAGGAAAAACTGAGATAAGAGAAAAGGCAAGAGAGAATCAGTCTCCCAAATTGTGGATTGCCAAGTTGTTATGATCAGAATTCTCTGGCTATTGTATATTAATTTATAACTATTTATTAGTAAAAGTTAGAGAGAAAAAGAAAAATCACATGATCACCTGGCCACACCTAATTAATCTGAGTTTGCCATGCTGTCTCCATCTATCAGTCAAAAGCTACTGCACCAGCAAGAGTCTACAGCCCCAGCTCTCCAAGAGCCAAACATCCAGAAAGAGAGCTCACTTCCCCAATCCCCTTTCTTATAAAGCCATTTAGGCCACCCCCATCTGGGTCTCTCTGTCTGGACAGTCTTAACCTCAGTCCAGTTTGAAGTCCCATCTTTCAGATACCACAAATTGCTTGGGATTAATATCAGCCCCTTCCAAGTGGCCAGGATGCCACAAAGTGCCCAAAGGGTGGGGCTGATAGCAACAAAAATGGGTTTTCTTTTTTTTCTTTTAAACCCTTAACTTCTGTGTATTGGCTCATAGGTGGAAGAGTGGTAAGGGTGGGCAATGGGGGCCAAGTGACTTGCCCAGGGTCACCCAGCTGGGAAGTGTCCGAGGCCAGATTTGAACCCAGGTCCTCCCGTCTCTAAGCCTGACTCTCAATCCACTGAGCTACCCAACTGCCCCCCAAAAATGGGTTTTCAAACAGAATAAGGGATACAATTTCCATTAAATTCACATATAAGACAATACTTAGCAATCAATTCCAACAAGATCTTGACAAAGTATTGATATCAAATTGAACTAGTGCCAATGTAGTATCCTATACTTGGGTTTAAAAATCAACAATATCCAAGAATGGGGTAGGGGAAACATGAGTAAGCATGCCATTTGGCTTGACTTTGAATGGGCAGCAAATTCAATGTGTGCCAACAGGGTGATAGGATGACTAATGCATTCAAGCGATCCAAGTGGCAGTTCTGTTGTCCTATGTACTGATCAGAACACATCCAAGGTCCTGAGCTCAGGTCTAGGCTCCAAGGTTTAGGGAGGTCAGTGACAAGCCAGAGAGCACCAACAGAAAGGCAACCAGGATGCTCAGACCACCAGAGGACTGCTGGAAAGAAATGGAGATATTTATCCTAGAGAAGTGAAGACTTAGGGAGAGACAGGGGGGCTATCTTCAAGAGAAGGGTGGTATATGTTCCACTTGGCCCTAGAGGACAAACTAGGAACAAAGAAAGGCTAGAAGAACAAGAGGCCATACCTGTCTCATTTCTGTTTACATACTATATCTCAGTCCCCATTCAAACGCAAATCCTCTTAATTCAAACACTAGAATTAAAGCAAGCAAGGGTCAGTATCTAAATAAAAACCACTAACTTTGAGTCCCTTCAAATGTTCTTCCTTTTTGGAAGAGTGATTTTTCACATGATCTCACACTGTAATGAGAAAAATAATTTGCTGAAAATAGGAAGTAAAGTGGTATCAAGGAACCTTCAAACAACAAGCAGCACATACAATATAAATCAAATGTGACCACCTCCCATGATCCCAATTCTGAAGTTCTCAGGAATCCTGGATAAGCAATGGATTGGTTATACCAGAACAGCTCTTAAACTACAGTGATAAAAAAAAAAAAAAAAGGCATGGATGGACTTGCTCTAGATGCTCCAAGAGAGTCTGTCTTGTGTGGAGCTAGAGAAAACAATAGCTAGACTGGACCACATAAGAACTCAATATTGGGACTATGGGCCCCAATAGAAAGAAGGAAATAGGGGGGCAGCTGGGTGGCTCAGTGGATTGAGAGCCAGGCCTAGAGACAGGAGGTCCTAGGTTCAAATTTGGCCTCAGACACTTCCTATCTGTGTGACCCTGGGCAAGTCACTTAACTCCCATTGCCTAGCCCTTACCACTGTTCTGCCTTAGAACCAATACCCAGTATTGATTCTAAGATGGAAGGTGAGGGTTTAAAAAAAAAAAGAAAGGAAGGAAGGAAACAAGCATTATATAGCACCTACTATGTGCCAGGTACTGTGCAAAACACTTTACAAATATTATCTTACTTAGTTCTCACAACAATCCTGGGAGGTAGGCACTATAATTATCTCCATTTTACAGCTGAAGAAACTGAGGCAGATAAAGGTCAAGTGACTTGCCCAGGGTCATAAAACTGATAATTATCTGAAGCCAATTTGGAGCTTAGGTATTACTGACTCCAGGTCTAGCATTCTATCCACTGAGCCAACCTAGTTGTCTCTATGGGGGCAGAAAAATGTGGAGGATTAGCCAGAATCAGTGGTTCTCAAACTTTCTGGTCTCAGGATTTCCTGACATGCTCAAAAAATACTGAAGATTCCCTCAAAGAGCTTTTGTTTATGTGGGTTTTATCTATATTTATCATATTTGAAATTAAAACATCTTAATATTATTATGAAAATACTTTTGACCTCAAAGACCTCCTAAAAGGGTCCTAGGTATCCCCTAGGGGACCTGGACCACACTTTTTGAGAACTGTTGGACTGGATTATCAACACATTCACCATTAGAAGAGCAGACCAACAGATCCACAGAGAGTTGGAGGACAAATAGGTCACTGGGGAAGTGCAGGGACTGGGCCCAAAGTGAAGTAAACCTGGGCTTTATGAGTAACTACAATCATTTTTTACTCTATTATGTACACTTGCTATAGGGTAGTGATGGCAGACCTTTTAGAGAAGGAGTGCTTGGCCCTGCCCCCACCCTATACCCCAGACCAAGTGCCATGCCCCCGGTAACAGGCTGGGCATGCCCAGCCCCACCACCTTTACCCCACACAGGGGAGGAAGAAAGTGCTCCCATTGGGCTACTGGGCAGAGGGGTGGGTGATATGAAAAAATGTCATCAGGTGTGGTGGAAAGGGAAAGGGGGGTGTGCAGCTGCCGTGTGCCTCTAGAAAGTACTCTGCATGTATTTTTTGGCACCTGTGCCATAGGTTTACCATCACTGCTACAGAGGCTATAGGCATTATTATCCCCATTTTCAAGATGTACATGTATTATGTTTCTGCATGTTTATACACGTGGCTTACAGGTTTGGTTATTATATGCAAACCAGCACAATCCTTCAAGCATTATTTAGGCACTGTCTATGTGCCCAAAACTGTGTTAGGAGCTGAGGCTACAAAGATAAAAACGAAACCACCTCAACTTCCCAGGATTTTTCACAGACTGGTGCTATCATATGTGTTTGGAAACATTCTGTGTTATATAGTGTATTAAACTATTACCTGGTCTATTTTTATATATACTCATGCTTAAATCATAACTGTGAACATTTAAATAACATTTTACATATGCTAACTCATCTAATGCTCACAACCACCCTGGGGGGTAGGGGCTATTACAATAATAACATCTTACAGATGAGGAAACCGAGGCACAAAGAGATTAAGAGATTTGCCCACAATCACACAGCTAGCAAGCACATGAGGCCAGCATGGAACTCAGGTCTATCTGCCTCTAAGTTCCACACTCCACCCACTGTCCCAACATGCTTGCTGAATGAAATTCTAATGTAAATAACATGTGCTAGAGCAGTGTTGGCAAAGATGTGGCATGTGTGCAGAGCCCACACTCAGGGAGCTGCTTCATTCCCCCTCTTTCCAGCACCCAAGGACATTTTTTGCATACCTTGCCCCTCTGTCCAGCCACCCAAAGCAAGCACTTTCTCCCTCAACTCTCTCTGGTAATCTGGGGGTTTATAGACAGCGTGAATTTGCCCTCTGGACACTCAAACCCAGAAAAGGTTCGCCAACAAGGTGCTAGGGTATGGGAATTGTGGGAAGATGGTGGTATGTTAAGGACCTAGAAGAGTCCAGACTCCTAGCAGATGTGCCAGTTAAAGCTCTAAAAATTCACTAGAAGGAATGACAATCAAGAAGTCACTTGTTTGCCTTAAATTTCCTCATTTGTAAAATGGGGATAATAATAGCAACTTCCTCCTACAGCTGTTGTGATGATCAAATGAGATAATATTTGTAAAAATGTTAGTATAGTGTCTGGCACATGATATGCATTATCTAAATACTACCTATCTAGTAGTAGTAGTAGCAGTAGCAGCAAAATAAGAATAGAACTTTTCAAACTCTTTTTAAGATACAAACATAGTCTTGCTACATAAGCCTGGGGAATACAAAGCACAGAAGAAAGACTATAGACTAATATCCCTCAAGAACAATGATTCAAAAATATTGGATAAAATATTACATTATTACATTAAAATACATTATACATGAATACATTAAAAAACAATACATTTAAAAACTGTACAATGTGACGAGGTTGCATAGGTTGTACTTATATCAGGAATGTATGGGTAGTTCAGTATAGAGAAAACTACATGTATAATAACCCATACAAATGAGAAAAATAAAAACCACGTAAATATACTAGTAAATGCTAAAAAAGCTTTTTGACAAAATCCAGTATTCTTTTCTATTTAAAAAACAACCAGAAAACATAAGAATAAAAGGACTTTTCTTTAATATACGAAGCAGTATCTATGTAAAAGCAAAAGCAACAATTATATGCAAGAGGTTAAAGGCCGTGCCAATAACATCACTGGTAATAATGCTCATTATCATCGACAGTACTTAAAAGAGCTAGAAATGCTAGTTAAAAGGAAAACTAAAAACAGGCAAAGAGAAAACAAAACTATCACTTTCTGCAGATGATATGATGGCCTACTCTGAATACCCAAAAGAATCAACTAAAAATTAGCTGAAATAATATATTTAGCAGTTGTACAATATAAAATAAACCTATATAAGTTATTGGCATTTCTATATGTTATCAACAAAACCCAGAAGAGAAAGAAAAATTCCATTCAAAATAGTGGAATTATTTCCTTTGTAGCTGAATATAAATTAAGGCATAAAATAGTAGGAGGGACTATGTACCAAGGGCAGCTGGGGGCACTTTGGATAGAGCACTGAGCCTGGAATCAGGGAGATTCATCTTTCTGGCTTAAAATCTGGCCTCAAACACTTATTAGCTATGTGACCCTGCACAAGTCACTTCTCCCTGTTTGTCTCAGTTTCCTCATTTATAAAATGAACTGGAGAAGGAAATGGCAAACCACTCTGGGTTTGGGGTGGGTGGGTGGGGTGGTATCATCAAGAATCAGCTATGATTGAACCAACTGAATAACAATTAGCTATCTACCTAGGCCCAAGAACTATGATTGCTAATATGAAATGCTCTTTAGAGAAATAAAGACAGACCTAAATAATTGGAAGAATATGAATTGCTCATGAGTAGCCAGACCAACAAAAACAATGACAATAGTCTCTAATTACTTATTCAATGCCCTATCAATCAAACTTCAAAATTATTATTTTAAAGCAGCAGTGGTTTTTTTTTTTAAACCCTCACCTTCCATCTTAGAATCAATACTGTGTATTGGTTCCAAGGCAGAAGAGCAGTGAGGGCTAAGCAATGGAGGTTAAGTGACTTGTCCAGAATCACACAGCTAGGAAGTACCCGAGGACAGATCAGAACCTGGGACCTCTGGTTTCTAGGCCTAGCTCTCAATCAACTGAACCACCTACCTGCCCCCTACAGCAGCAGTTTTTAAAAATTTTTTGGTCTCAGGATACCTTAACACTTAAAAATTGAGGACCTCTTCCAAGAGATCTTACTTATGTGGGTTTTAGCTATTGATATTTATCATATTAGAAATTAAAATATCTTAGTATTCTTATGAAAACAGTTTTAACCTTGTGGCTTTCCCTAAAAGGGTCTCCCCAGGAGTTCCCAAACCACTCTTTTGAGAATCATTGCTCTAAAGAGCTAGAAAAAAGAAATACAAAATTCATCTGGGAACAAAAGATCAAGAATTTTAAGGGAAATAAGAAAAAAAGGAAGGAAAGATGGTACCAGATCTCAAAGTATACTACAAAGCCATAACCATCAAAACAATTTAATACTGGTTACACATCTGATAGGTCAATCAGTGGAATAGATTAAGTATACAATACAAAGAAACAAACCAAAACAGAAGCATAGTAGCATGCCCAAAGATCATAGACACTAAGGTAAAAAACTAAATCCTGACAAAAACTGCAGGAAAAACCATAATCTGGAAGAGATTAGGATTAGATCAACTACAATTCAGAAGGCTAAAGACAACGCCTGCTCCTCACCTCTTGACAGAAGAGTTATCAAATCAACAAGCAGAGTAAGATATAAAAGTTTTAGACATAGCCAATGTGGGAATTTGTTTTCCCCTGATCATTTATTTGTTCACAAAATCTTTTTGTTTTTCTTTTCTTCCAATGAGGGCAGTGGGAGGATGAGAAGGGATAGTCCTGAGGTAGGACCCCACCCCCAAATAAAGAGAAATAAAAAGAGAATAAAGACAAGAGTGTTATTGAGACATTTTTAAAACAAATGTAGACTAAAGAACAGAAGGAAGGCCAGAAAAAAACTGACAAGCAAGCCATCTCTGAAAGCTATAAATTGAACTTACTCTATACATAAAAAGAAAAACAAGCTAAATACAATAAAATTGCTATTTCATGTACAGTTCTTTCTTTCTGTTCCAGGTATGTGGAAATGCCCATTTGATGTATTATTTGTTAAGTTCTGAATTTTTTAATAAAGAAGAAAAAAGAAACCATCCCCTTGATGTGTTAATGTGTTACTTACTATACCAGGGGTTGGCAACGTATGGCTCTCGAGCCAGATCTGGCTCTTTCAAGGGCCAGATATGGCTCTTTCTGCAGGAGCCATAAAGTCCATTTTTTTTTTCAGGCGCTGTTACAGGAGCGGCACTGTGAGCACTGTACGGCTCTCACGAAATTACATTTTTAAAAATGTGGTGTTTATGGCTCTCACGGCCAAAAAGGTTGCCGACTCCTGGACTATACAGTATATATGAATGCTATAAGCATGGTATGTCAATTCTCTTATCTTACTTTTACTTACCATACTTTCCTCTTGCAGAAAGGAAAAAAAGAAGCCATAGAGAGAGTTTATTTCCTCCTTATGATCAATGAAGTCAAACATTGCAATCAGCCATCGGAAAAAGATTACCTATACCAAGAGACAAAACATTGACCTTTAAGGAGATGTGACTAAAGCACAGAAGCTTAACTCTTTTCCCAGAGATTGTTTAATGAGTTGAATTTCTTCAATATTCTAGCATACAAAGAGACAATTTCATTTCTCACTCCAGATTCTTTCAGTCAAGTCCTTGTGTCAGGTTGAGTCAGTCCCAGACTGAGGCCTTTTGCACAAGCCACCACTGCCATTATCATGCAAATGTCTTTTAAGGACTCATCATCAAAAACACTGAAGCAATTACCTTGATGCTATTAGAATAATTTTGAGTACAAAGCTTGGAGAAAGCTTTAACCACAGCACATTCAGGTATCAGAGTTGTTGGAATGAGGCACTTCAACATCCGAGATTTTACCGTATCACCTAGAAAACAGAAGAGTCTCAGATGAAAACACATCTCTAATCCCTGACTCTTCTCCCACCACTCTATTTTCTAGCACCTGTTGTCCCTACAGTCTCAACCAAAACACACACACACAAACCCCCACCAAAAAACCTCATATGCAAAAGAATAATAATAATAAAAAAATCCAACAGGCAATCTCTAACCTTGACTTCACTAGAAAACAGTATTGGAAACAAAGTTAAAATAAAGTCTTAACACAAACAACCGTTGGCCTAGCACTTAATTCTTTTATAAAGAATGGGAAAAGAACAAAGTATGGACATCTTTGAAAGCAGTAAGTAGCCTGACATGCACACCCACACCCACATCAGTGTCTGATCAATCCCATTCTACCCACTTCCCATCTAGTGGCAGGAGTGATATGGCCTTGAGCAAGGCTTTGCATGTAGCCTGCTTCCACTTATGTACTCCAAGGCTATAAGAATTAAAATATGCCATTCACAACAATTTCTATTCTGCCACTGCACCTCAATTCCACAGGCTAGAAGAGAGCTCCAAGGACAATTACCTTAAATGTCAGGTGGATATTGAATAGAAAGAGTGACTAGATAACAACGACAATAAATTTGGACATCTTTTAAAATCTAGTTACAGAAGTTTCTCAACATGGATTCTGTTCCTCCAGAAATGAAGAATCACCCTTGGTGCTCACTCTCTCCTGACTTCTTAACAACCTTTGGATTTTCGTGGTCTTTATCACTCCTTTCATATTTTGACATGGGCAAAAACTCATCATTAGAGAAAGGCCTATAACATGTTAGACCTATCCTCTGGGGAGGGTCTGGGGAAAAATACAGACAAGAGTCACAGAGGGAAAGACGACATGAATTGTGATCTATCTTTTTTTTAAACCCTTACCTTCCATCTTAGAATCAATACTGGGTATTGGTTCTAAGGCAGAAGAGTGGTAAGGGCTAGGCTTGCCCAGGGTCAAACAGTTAGGAAGTATCTGAAGGCAGATTTGAACCCAGGACCTCCTGGCTCTGGGTCTGACTCTCAATCCACTGAGCTGCCCAGCTTCCCCCTTGTGATCTATTTTGAGAGAGGAAATTCACACAATGATGAGGTCATTCCTAATCAAAAGATTATAGCAGAAAACCAGTCTCTAAAGACAAGAATTGGGCAAGTAGAAGCCAATGATCTCTCAAGACAGCAAGAACAAATAAAACAAAGTCAAAAGACTGATAAAATAGAAGGAAACATGAAATATCTCAATGAGAAATTGACAGATCAAGAAAAGTCTAGAAGAGACAATTTGAGAATCATTGGTCTTCCTGAAAAAGCAGAAATTAATAGAAATTTGGACTCCATACTAAAAGAAATTATTCAGCAAAACTGCCCTGAAGTTCTAAAACAAGAAGGCAATATAGACATTGAAAGGATCCATAGATCATCCTCTACACTAGACCCTGAAAAGACAACCCCCAGGAATATAATAGCCAAATTCAAGAGCTTCCAAGTAAAAATAAAAAAAAAATTTTTTTTTTTTTTTTTTTTACAAGAAGCCAGAAAGAGACAATTCTGATATCAAGGAGCACCAATCAGGATCACATAGGATCTGGCGGCCTCTACACTAAAAGACTGCAAGGCTTGGAATATGATATTCAGAAAGGCAAGAGAACTGGGTCTACAACCAAGGATCACCTACCCATCAAAACTGACTATATACTTCCAGGGAAAGTTTGGGCATTCAACAAGATAGAAGATTTCCAAGTATTTGCATGGAAAAGACCAAGACTAAATGGAAAGTCTGATATCCAACCACAAAAATCAAGAAAAACATGAAAAGGTAAATAAGAAACAGAAGGGAAAGTAAGCAAACTCTTATTTTTTAAATTTGCCTCTTTAAGGGCTTCAATAAGATCTAATTATTTGTATTCCTATGTGGAGAAAATGTTATGTATAATTCTCTGTAGTGAACTCTATTCACTATTATAGTAATTAGAAGAATTATTCATAGGGAGAGGTTGGAATACTAAATGGTCTAAGATGATATGGGGGGGGGTGGGAAAGAGGGGGTGAATAGTAGAGGACACCAAGAGAAACTTGAATGAATAAGAAAAATAGGATATTCTATTACACATGAAGAGGGCATGGGAAGGGGAAGGGATGAATACTATTATAAGAAGGAGAGGAAGAGAGCATTAAGAGGTTATATTTAAACCTTACTCTCAGTGGAATTAACCCTGAGAGGGAAGAGTAGCTATAGCCATTGGGATATAAAACTCTATCTAACCCTACTGAGAAAGTCAGAAGGGATAAACCAAGGGGAGTAGGGGAGTGTGGAGGTCAGAAGAGGGAGGGAATTCATTAGACCTTAAAAATAAAAAGAGGGGAATAATAAGGGAGGGGGTAGAAAGGGAAGTAAATCAAGGGAGGGGACAAGGGTTACTGGCTTAAAGCAAAACACTGGTTTAAAAGGAAATAGTGTAAGAAGAAGGGGGTAGAACTAGGAGAGGATACCAAAATGTTGGTGAATACACAACTGATAATTATAACTCTGAATGTGATTGGGATGAACTTGCCCATAAAATGGAAGCAAATAGCAGAGTGGATTAGAAGCCAAAATCCTACCATAAACTGTTGTCTAAAAAAATTGATACGGGAAATGAAGAGGATTAAGGAAGGATCCAAATTCCTACTCAGGGTAGATTGTGCCATGGTAATAGAAAGAAGGCAGAAGCACTGGATTGTCACTTCCATTTTTTCTGGAAAACAGAGTGATCTCTAACCTGGAAAGGACAAAATAAATAAAGCTAAGAGAAATCTGATGCTGAAGATAAGTAAGGAGAGAATAAGGGAGCAGCATGCTGCCCTTCTGGAGTTCAAGCCACCTAGATCTGTTCAGTTCCAACCAAAGGTTCTAAAGAAACTAATGGAGATGCCTTCTGAGCCACTGCTAGTGATTTTGGAGAGGCACAGGAGCACTGAGAAGGCTAGAGAAAGGCAAATGTTCCAATTTTCCAAACAGAAGAGAATGGAATCTGCAAACCACAGGCCAATAAGTTTCACGTTGAGCCCTAACAAATTTGGAAATAGATTATTAAAGAGTGGTCACAAAGTACCACCTGACGACGCTTCTTCAAGAACAAGGCATGCCATACATTTTGATTCAGTAATACCACTACTAGGCTTGTATCCCAGAGATTAAGGAAAAATGTGAAAGAACATGTTTGTACAAAAATATTTATAGCTGTGCTTTTTGTGGTAGCAAAGAACTGAAAATTAAAGGAATGTCCCTCAATTGAGGAAAGGCTGAACAAACTGTGGTATCTGATGGTGATGGAATACTATTTTGCTATAAGAAATGATGAACAGGATGATTTCAGAAAGAGCAGGAAAGGCCTACGTGAACTGATGCAGAATGAAATAAGCAGAATCAGGAGAACACTGTGTACAGTAAGAAAAATACCTCAGAATGATCAAATGTGATAGACTTTGCTACTAATAGCAATACAATGATCCAGGACAATTTTGAGGGACTTATGAAAAAGAAATGCTAACCACCTCCAGGGAAAGAACTGGTGGAACAGAAATGCAGATGAAAACATACAATTTATCACTTGTTTATTCAGGTATATGATTTAGGGTTTTGGTTTTATAAGATTTTTCACTTACAAAAATGAATATGGAAAAATATTTTGCATGATAATACATGTATAACCCAGAAAAAAATCTCTGAGAAGGGATTTCATGAAAAAAAAAAGTCATGCTAGATTAACTTCTTCCTTTTTTCCTTCTCCTTCTTCCTTTTTTTGAGAAGGCTATTAATCTGGTATTATTAGGAGAATGGTATCAATCTAGACTACCTAGTATTTTTATTTCATTTTGGGGGGTTACATTTAAAATTCTGAGTTATCTTCCCTCCTACTCTCCCAAGCTCCCATTAGAAAAGGCCAACATTTGATATAGATATTATATATGGAACCATATAATACATACTTCCATATATCAATTCTTTCTCTGGAAGTGGAGAGCATCTTCCTTCATAAGTCCTTTGTAGTTGATTTGAATGTTCATGCTTTTCAGAATAGCTTCCAGTGATGCGCAAACTATTCCCCGCAGGCCCAATCCAGGCCGTAGTTTGCCCATCACTGCCTCATCATTTCTTACAATGCAATAGTACTCCACAACCTTGTGTTTTTAGCAAAGAATCTGAAAGTCTATCATTCTATTTTTTTTTAACCCTCACCTTCAGTCTTAGAATCAATATTAAGTATTGGTTCCAAAACAGAAGAGTGCTAACAGCTAGATAATTCGACTTAAGTGGCTTTTACCCAGGGTCATACAACTAAGAAGAGTGTGAGGCTCTCATTTTATTATTGATGGAGAGGTGTAGGACAGATGATAGTAAAATTAAACAGACTTGGAAGTGAACGAATGGCCAGAGAAAATGAACAATTCACGGTCAACTTAGAATAAAGAGTCTCCAAAAGAATGGCCCAGGGGTCTAGCTGGGCTGGGCTTACAGCTTACAGCCGTCCAACACTTTCATCAATGACTCAGATAGAGGCAAAGACGGAATGCACATGAAGTCTACAGATGACACACAACTGGAAGGGCTAACACGCACTCCACAAAAGAGTTAGGATGCAAAAAGATCATAACAGACTAGAACACTAGACTGAAGCTGATATGGTCCTATTACTTTCTATTAAATTTCAAATCATATACTTGCATTCAAAAACTCTACAAGCACAAGGTGAGGGATGTATAGCTAGCTAACAGTCTATGTGAGAAAAGATCTCAAGGTTTTATGGGACTACAATATCCATGTGAGCTGACAATGTAGTATAGCAGCCAAGGAATATGATTTGCTAATCGCCGTGATCACTGTCTTCTGAAAGGCATAACTTCCAAGAATTGGAGAAGTAAGAGTCCTGCTATACTCTGCCCTCATCACCCCACATGTGGCATCTACATTTTAGGAAAGATGTTGGAAAGCTAGAAAGTATCCAAAGGAGGCAACCAGGTTTAATGAAGCACCTTGAGGCAATGACATTTAAGCATCAGCTAAAGGAAATAAGAATGTTTAGGATCACAGAGGAGTAAGGGAGATGCAGAGAGCTGTCTTGTACTAATTGCCAACTGCAAGGAACGCAGAGAAAAAACCCAATAGTCCTCCCCACCAAAGAGCTGACCTACTGGGAAGAATATATGAACACAGCTAAGTAAATAGAAAATAGACACAATAATTTCAAGATGAAATGGAAGAGCATTATCAACTGGAGTGCAGGGAAATTAGAAAAGGCTTTTAGGAGGGAGTGGCACTTAAATTGAGCCTTGAAAGAAAGCAGGGATCCCAAGAGTTAAACTGTAAGGAGGAAGAGAATTCTAAGCCCAGGGGTTAACCTGTGTTAACCTCTGTGTACAGAGATAGGAAATGGAATGTCGCATATAGAAAATAGTGAAAAGGATCACATGACAAAATCTGGATCCAAAGAATAAGTTAGCACAATGGGCTGAATCAGACAAAATGGAATTTAATAGGTATAATAGGAAGTCTTATACTTAGGTTAAAAAAAAATCACCTTCACAAATACAAGATCACTGAACAAGTCATCAGAAAAAGATTTGGGTCTTTCAGTAAACAACTCCAACGAGCCAAAGGATTGATAGGACAGCCAAAGAGGTGGATTTAAGGGTTCTTAACCTAGGGTAAAGACTCAATAAGGGATCCATGGACAGATTTCAGGGAGAATCCCTGAGCTTGGCCAGGAAAAAATTTACATCTTTATTTTAACTAAGCTCTAACTGGAATGTAGCCTTTCCTTCAATTATGAATGTAGGTAACAATCCTTAATTCTGAGCAGAGGTCTGTCTATATCTGGTTTCACCAGACTGACCACTGCAGGGGTCCAAGATGTCAAAGTGTGAAGAAGAATTAAGCCACCATGATCTTACACTGCATTACAAGAGGTCAGACAAGGTGATAATCCTGCTGTGCTTGGCCCTAGGAATGCCACATCTGAAGTGTTCTGTACAATTCTAGGCATCATATTTTAAGAATGACCTTGATAGAAGGGACCACCTCCAGAAGAGCAAGACAGAAAGGCTTGGAAAACATTTCCAGTGACAGACCTTGTCTGTTGTCTGAGAGTCAGCCTACCTAAGAAAGAGAAGAATTCTTTGGCCACAGCAACAGTATCAATATTGACTTTCTTAAAATAAATGGACAGTTTCCTACACAATCTTCTTTTTCCATTCTGCTATGTATACAGAAATGTCCATTGTATTTGATATTTAAGTTCAGCATAAAAAAAGAATAATTCTTAAAATACTGACATTCTTACTGTAAATGAAACCAAATATGGAAATGAAGTTGCAGCTAAGTGGAAAGAAGGCTCACAGGCTCTACTTCAAGAAGCAAATGGAGGAGATGGTTTTATCATGTGCCCAAAAGCAACAAGAAATTTCTGGCTCACTTAACATCTAGCCTAGCAGAGCTCATAATAAGGAAAAAGGCAATCCTGAACATAACTAGCTTCTATACCAATATCTGCTGTGAAGGATGAAGAGAATTTCTAAGATGAACTTGACAAGAACAGCTAGGTTACTAAATACATTTGATGCTTAGCAACTTTAAATCAAAGGTGGGCACAAAGGCTAGCCCCAAACAGTGAAGAATAGAGTCCAGGATTAAGAAATGAGAGAGGTAAAAAAGCTTATAGATTACTCAGAAGCCTCATGCTTATTTAGCATGAAGACTTCTATCTAGAACCATAAACCAAATAATACTGCCACTATTACTGTGTCAATTTTGTCCCTCAGAGTCCTACTTATCATTCCAATAGCTTTCCAAACCAAAATAGTCTTATGCTGTCTGTTCCTATTAGAATGTGAGCTCCTTGAGGGCAGGGACTTTCTTAATTTTTGTTTTTGTATTCCCTGTGCTTGGCACAATGCCTGGCACACAGGGCTTAATAAATGCTTTTACATTCGTTCATGAGAATCACAAAGGTTTAGCTATAAGTAACAATCATTGCTACAAAAATATGAGATTAACTATAACCTGACAGGAAATAGCTGATTATCTACGTGGGAGTCATTTTCTAATCAGCTGTGTGCCAGTCAAATGAAATAGGTAGAACAAAAGGTCAAGGTTAATATGAAACTACAAGATAAAGATGAGAAGAAACTGTGTGCATATGTAATAGCTCAATCAACCTATATAAGCAGAGGCCTTAGAATATTAAGTGATTTGCAAAGTCTCATGAGAGTGTGTTTGTATGAACATCAAAAGAAAGGTAGAAAAAAAAAAGGAGTTGGCATAAAGTTGGGAATGTGACCTAATAAGCCAGATCATCTGAAGGATGTTTATAAAGGAAAGTGGAAGGATGACAGATAGAAAAAGTCAAACGAATATGCCAATATTTCTCTAATCATCTATTTTCATCACTGACGAAAGTGGAATTACCTCCTTTGGTCTCTTCACAACTTGGAACCCAGCTTCAGAGGCACCGAGGCACTGATTTCTAAGGTATCAGACAAGGGACATCAAGGCCATCACATGAAACTTTCCTATGATAATCATCTCCATGTGAAACAAGGGTATTCTTGATAAAAAATGAGAAAGGAGGAGGCAAACCACAGCTTTGGTCACATAGATGACCAAAAGGTATAGAGAATAGAAGATGCTTGAATAAAAGACACTAAAGAAAAAATCTGGAGAGAAGTGGCCTGCTATCTAAGGAGCCATCACTACCAATTGTCACTTACAGGCAGGTGAACTCCAAAGCCCTGGGAACAACAATATAACCAACCAAAGATCCTGCATCCACAGCCTACACACTATAGACTTTATCCAAGCAGAAACTTTTGTAGAGATTCAGTCTGGCTAAGACAAAGCTACTCTAGGCCCAGAAAAAGAAAGTTCTTCCCATCAAAGTCCTTGGCACTATCAATGGATGAGGTTTTATCAACAGAAATGACACTGCATTATGGGGGCAGCTAGATGGCTCAGTGGAGAGAGTCAGGCCTGGAGATAGGAAGACCTGGCTTCAAATGTGACCTCAGACACTTCCCAGCTCTGTAACTCGAGGCAAGTCACTTAACTCCCACTGCCTACCCCTTACCACTCTACTGCCTTGGAACCAACATACAGCATTGATTCTAAGACAGAAGATAAGGGTTTTTATATTTAAAAAAAAAAAAAAAAAAAGATATATTACCATGTACCTTGCTGATGCACTGGGGCCCTTCCACCTGACTTACAGCTGGAATCTCCGCCATGCATTCATTATCTTCCCATGAGAATGAGAGCTCCTTGAGAGCAGGCACTGTCTGACTTTTCTCTTTGTATCCCCAAATCTTAGCACAGTGCTTGGCACACAGTAAGCACTTAAAATGTTTTTTTTTCATCCATTCATCTTCCATTTATTTAAAGACCTATTGGAAACTGAGACCATTATATAACATTAAATGAGGAAGCATGCTCCAGTGGGAAGAGGTCTGTCATTAAAGGCAGGATGCCTTCACAGTGATTCACAGTGACTATGTGATCCTGGACAAAGTACTTAACCTCTAGGCAACTCTCTGAAACTATAGGCAGCAGCAAAGACAACAATTGCATCGTTGAGGGAATTTCTTTGCTCAAAAGCTCACTATGCCAATGAAACCACAGGTCTAGTCTCTATGTAATATTAAGAGCCCTTCTCCAATAGCTAAGTAGTAAAAATACAAACAGGCTTTTCTCAAAAGAAACAAATTACAAATGACCATTTGAATTAAAAGTTCTAACTGCTAACAAGCAAAGAATTAAAAGTGTCTCTGAGGCATCAAGTTGGCAAAGATGACAGAAGAGTAAAAAATTAGTTGTTGGTAGGGATGTGGAAAAACAAGCACATTAATTCAGGGCAAGTGGATTATAAAGTAAGAGTTACTCAAATATTCATCCTCAGTGACCCCACTATGGAAGACTCCTGGAAAATACTGAAAAGTGAAGAAAGTAGAACAAAAAGAGCCAAAGCTACCAACTATTGTCATGTGAAGACAACACGAAAGAATACTAAAACTCTATTGGACAGCACTGGTACCGACTTGTTCAAATTAAAGCCCACAGTCTTGGGTCTTTTAACAAAGTGGTAAATAACAGAAGTCTGATCATTTCCAATCACTCTGGAGTGCTATCTCAATCTATTGTTCTGGGGCTTTTTGGTTCTGGCTTTTGCTCTCCATTAATGCTAAAAGTTAAACAAAATTTAGCACATAATAAAGAGTACAAGAAGTCACTATGTTTATTGATTATATTTTGCATTTGACCTTGGGAAGTAAAAATGTAGCCTTAAAGCCTTCCTTCAAACAAGGTGTTTCCTGTGTCCATGAAAAAATCATATAGGAGTCCTTGACAGATGCAGCTAAAAGAGCTACAAGCTGAGAAAAGGTCTTCCCTACCATTATGGAAGCTGTTCCAAAGGAAGAGACTGACTTCCTAGAGACACTAAGGGCCTCTACATTCTTTGGTTTTCAAATCAACACTACAGTGATTGCATTAAGCATCAAAATATTATGTTATAAGAATGTTATATGTTATAATGTTATAAGAATTCCTCAGCCAAAATCCACAACCACTCAAAAAAGATCAAAACTCTTAAAAATCCCCACAGAAAGAGTCAACAAGAGGAAGAATACCTGTTGTCCAGCTGCGATCTGCACTAGGATTGGGAGTCCCCTGAGTTGATCTATTAGCTGGACAACGAATGAGGCCAAAAATTGACTAGAAACTGAGCAGGAAAGGATGTAATTGGGAAACCACAGAATTTCTAAAGGTCCCTAAAACTTAAAAAAAAATCATAGAACCACACAATTTCTGAAAATTCAAAACTGCCAGTGACCCAAAGGGCAACAGAGATGCAGAGATACCATAAAGTTGACATGACTGGAAAAGGAGAGGGGTCGGTAACATAGTAATATCCAAGAAAAGAAAGAGAAAAAGCAAGACAGACTGAACTGTTACTCACGAAATGTTAAAAGACCTAACCGGGCAGCTGGGTAGCTCAGTGGATTGAGAGCCAGGCCTAGAGACAGGAGGTCCTAGGTTCAAATCTGGCCTCAGACACTTCCCAGCTGTGTGACTCTGGGCAAGTCACTTGACCCCCATTGCCTACCCTTACCAATCTTCCACCTATAAATCAATACACAGAAATTAAGGGTTTAAAATAAAAAATTAAAAAAAAAAAAAAAAGACCTAACCAAAGCTACTTCTCCCCTATCCTCAACACAATGGGTAGACCCTCTAGAGTGAATTTATGGGAAGACATGAAGATGGTCCATCGAAGCAGCAGTCTGATAGGTAGGAGAACAAGGAAAGAGTGGTGTCCCAAAAACCTAGAGAGCAGAGAACTAATTATCAAGGAGGAGAGTAATCAATGGTGTCAAAGGCTGCAGAAAGGTCAAGGAAAATGAGGATTGAGGAAAGACCACTGGATTGAGCAATTTACAAAGTAGTGTTTGGAGAGACAGTTTCAGTGGAATGATTGGTTGGAAACCAGACTATAAGAGATTAAGAGAGTGAGAGCAGAGAAAGCTGAGGCATCTATTGCAGATGACCTTTTAAACAAGCGTAGCCACAAATGGTAGAAGAAATAGAAGACACTATTTAGCAGGGATGGAGGATCAAGTGAGGGTTTTTTTTTTTCAGGACAGTGGAGACATGGGCATGTTTGTAGGCAGTAGGAAATGAGCCAGTAGACGAGAAGAGATTGAAAATAAGTGAGAGAATGAGGATAACATCTGCCGGAGCAAGAATGGAATGGGATCTCTTGAACAAGTAGAGAAGTTAGCCTTGGTAAGGAGGGAGACAGGGGTGAAAGAGGAGATAGTGGTGGAAGGTTCATAAGCAATAAGAGATAAGGAAGAGGTGAGGAGAGGGAGCTCATGGCAAATGGTCTCTATTTTGTCTGTAAAATATGTGCAAGGTTCTCGGCTAAGAGAGAGGATGACAGGGGAGCTGTGGGAGGCTAAAGGAAAGGTGAAAAAGTTTCAGAGTCACTATGGAGAATGGAATAGAGTTGATTAGTGAAGTAGAGCAGGATTACCTAGTAGTAATAAGGATTGAGTAGAGGCTGCGTCACATATATTCATAGTGGATCATGTTAGAATGGTTGTGTGATTTCTTTCCACCTTCATTCAGCATCACTGTTCATTGGACTGAAGTCAGTGAAAGGTGGGAGCAATCCAAGGCAGAGAGTGATCATCAATATAGGAGGGCTGGGGATTCAAGAAAGAATGATAATGGAGAACTGAATTGGTTTACTGAGATGAACTAATATAGGGAAAAGGAGTGGCTAGTGCAGAGGAGATGACCTAGGTGAGAAAAAAGGGCCTGGAGGTCATGGCACAGATGAAGAGGGAGGTTCTATAAGGGAAGATAGAGGGAAAGGTGAAAAGTCTATAGATTATGGTCAATTAAGGGTATTTCAAAATTCCTAAATGTGAAGGTAGTACATTTGTGGGTGATGGCAAGATGAAGGGTAAAGCTATCAGTGGCTGAGATGGAGTACATATATGCACAGATAGTCACTTTATAATTTCAACACTAGAAATCCCTATTTTATCACAAATTGGAAAACAACGAAATACAAGCCAAAGAACACAATATTATAGAGTTGAGATAACATAAACATTAGAAAATTAATTGGAAAATGGTTCCACTCCTATATACCTCTGAGTGGACTACTCAGTACCACTTCCAATAGCGTGTCAATGTCTTCAGGTCCTAGCCCAGATGTCCAAGCAATATCTTCCACAGTCTGCAAGTGTTTCTCCAAGGTTGCTTCTTTTTTCTTTGCTTTCCTGATGTACTCTAGAAAATTGGAAGGGAAACTTAAGACCAAAGACTATTCTGAATAGTCATCCTTAGCACAGTTGCAATCTGGGACTTCTTTATGAGGCCAGATTCATAAAGGTGAACTCCCAAAAAATCCTTACATTTTTAGTATATTTTATAGCAACCACACTTTTAAGCAGGGAAAACTGAAAAGTAAGAATGTTAGTAATCTTAACTTTATTCATTTGACTTCTCTTGACAGTTCTAACAAATTCTGTTCTCACTATGACTGTCACATCTATATCTAGAAGAATTCTGCATAGAACTCTCGCTACAAAAAAATTAAGAAGACGTGTGGTAAAGTATATTAAAGAATAACAAAAGCAGCCATCGGAGGTATCATATCTGGATCAAAGGGTAGCACTGACCTCCAGGAAAAGAACAATAGTTGACCATGAAAACCTCCCACAAACCTATAACAAAATAATTTCATTCTGATTTGAAACCAAAAAGGAAGCAGAAGCAGTTAGATAATAGTGCTGCAGAGGTCCTTAGAAATGGTCCAGTTCAACTTTTTGATTTTGCCAATGAGGAAACTGAGGCTTCCCCCAAAGCAAAGACTGCCCAAATAATAATATATTCCGAATGCAGTGTTTTCTTTGCTATACTATTTTGAAAGAAACAGCTATGCTTTAAGAGGACTAAAATTGACTTCACTGAAAAGTGGTTTTTATACAATGATTGAAGCCTATCAAAAGAAAGACAATAAAGAAATGTGGAAGAGTTGGGGAGGGATTTATGGTTCACAGTCTAAGATACTTACTGAATGCTTGTTGCAGAGCTGCATACTCAGATTCAGCACTTTTAAACTCTTCCTTCCCATCACTGGGTCCATATTGCGGATTGAAGGGCCCTAAGCCACTTTCATTTTGTCTCATTTTCCATGCTAAGCGAGTGCATGGTATAACAGGAATAACTGGTGACAAACCAGCCTCCTGAGATGACATCGCCGCCACAGAAGTTCTACAGGGGAAACAAGTATGCGGTATTTGAAAGCTGAATGTTCTTTTTTGTTATGACAAGACAGCCCCAATCAACAAAGACCACAGGTTAACTCTATCAAAAAGGCTATGGCCTAAATAGAGGTTCTGTAAGAAAATCGGTCTACTGAGTTCCCCATCAGCTGAGGGTTGCTTAATAGTGCAGACAATCTCAGCAGTGCAAATATCATGAAAAAGAATCCACAAGTATCATGCACGAGCGTGAGGATACACTTTCTGAATTTATTCTCAAAAGCTTTCTGTTTTTCTACCATCTCCCACAACCTGCTTGGGTAAAACTTCCCAGTTAAAAAGCAAAGCTAGGAGTTAAGAGTAGACTCTCAGTGACATCTTTACTTTTCTCAGACCCATAGCTAGCTAATACTTGTAGAACTGCATGACCTTTGAACAGGCAACAACTATTAAATTGTGTTTAAGGATTAGACAGGCAATATAAGTTATCATTTCCATTTTACAGATAGAAGGCTCAGGTTAAGGGATTTAGGATAATGGTTTTAGAGGAGTTAGGTGATTCAGAGAAGAGTTGGACTTGTAGTCCAGAAAACCTGAGTTCAAATCCTACTTCAGGCACTTCCTTCACTATAAGACATTGGGAAAGTCACTTAACCTCCCTGGGTCTGTTTCTTCATTTGTAAAATGGAGATAACAGGACCTACCTTACAGAGTTGTAGTGAGGATTAAATAACAAATGTAAAGCATTTCAAACAGCTATGTAAATGTGAGTTATTATTACAGTAGGTCACTTAGTCTAACCCTCTTTCACAGAGCGGGCAAAGTGAGGCTTTGTGATTTTCCTTGGGCACAAAGATAGCAATTTGAATCAATATGACTCAACAAGCTTTTCTTAAAAAACATTTACTCTGTGTTATGGCCTGTACAGGGTCCTGGAGGCTTTGAGGTGGGGGGGAAGGGAACCCCCAATAGGGAAACTTTCTAACGCCAGGGAAATAATAGCCAGGGTGGGGGGAAGGAGAGTGTTGGTGGAGGTAATGCTACTTTTTTCTCAGGAAGTGAGTACAGAACTACTGAGGGGATGAGGAAAAGCAGGACCTGGTGCTTGACCTAAATCTCAGATGAAAAAAGTACATACAAGGCATTAGTAAAGAGGGGACGTACTGGAGGCATGTGGGAGACATTTGTTGTTCAGTCGCTGGCGTAGGCCTCTCAGGAGAGGGGCTCTCTGGGACCACATCAGAGGATCCCTCGGCAGGATTATAGGGGAGGCTTGCCAGTTCCCTCTCCAGCTCATTTTCCAGAAGAGGAAGCTGAGGCAAACACTGCGAAGTGACTTGCCCAGGGTCACCCAGCTTGAAAGTGGCTGGTGCAAATTTGAACTCGGGTCTTCCTGATTTCAGGCCCTGCACCACCTGGTTGCCCACGCGGTGCAGATATGGCGCGAGCAAGCAGAGGTGGGAGACAGATCGAATGGTCAGCAGTTCGGCGAGAGAGCTCCTTCGTCTCCAAATCCAGCGCTCTTTCTGGGAGCACGGTGTGACCGGAAGTCTCAGGGCCTTTCGCCCAGCTGACCCGAGAAGCCTGCGAAGCAGAAAGGTGTGCGGACTCAGCTCAAGTAACAAAACGCTGGAGAAC
>NC_058136.1:54062401-54082065 GCF_016433145.1 Gracilinanus agilis | reverse complement strand
TTTCTCTCTGTCTCTCTATCTCTCTCTGTCGCTGTCTCTCTTTGTCTCTGTCTTTCTCTTTCTCTGTCTGTCTGTCTGTCTGTTTTCCTCTCTCCCTCCCTCCCTCGTGGTTCACTTTGACAATCTGGTAAAGCCTGTACATTCTTTCTCAGGATCATATTTTTAAATGTATAAAATACTTAGTATTTCATAGGAAATCAATTATATTGAAATACAGTAATCAAAATATTTTTAAGAATGAGTTCATAGACAAAGATTCATTAAGCACCTATTGGGGAGGGAAGATTGTTAGAGGATGATGGAATCAGGCAGAGAATTCCCTGTCTCCCAAATTCTTCGACAAATAACTTAAAATAATGCCTCAAAGGAGTTTTAGGATTATTTATTTAGCATAAATAATTAAAAGTTAGGGAAAAAGCAGTTGTTCAGCCTATGACAAGTAGGGAGGACACTGGGAAACATTTTGCTTTGCCTCTACTCCCACCTGCAATACTTCAGTGCCAGGAATGGACAAACAGCAAGCCTTGGGGGAGATTGTTGGAGTTGGGAGTTCAGGAAGCTGATCGGGAGAAGATTGAAGAGGAGCCCTCTATGTTGGGCACTGGTCTCAGAGAGCAGGCCCACTGACCAGACATGGACTACACAGGAGTAGTGTGGCCACTGCAGGGGGCAGGCCCTGCTACCTGTGGTCCCCCTAGAAGAGTGAGTGAAGTCCCTGGTTTCTTTTCAGGAGTGGAGGGGTGGGGCTTTGCTGACAATTGCTGCCACCTCAGGAACTGCAGGGGGTGATAGAGTTTGTGGTGGCCTCTGTGCTGTGGACCCTAGTCTTGGCTCAGGGTCAGAGGGGAGCACCTGAGGCTTCCCACACCTGGCCTTGGAGCATGGCCCAGTGGAAGACCTAGAAGGCCAAAGGCCTCCATCCCCCACACCCCCAGAGCAGAGCTTGACCCCAACAGAAAGTACATAGCCAAGAAATAGGCCACTAAAAAAGATGAATAAATAACAGAGAAAGATTGTGGCCAACCAATGAACTTCAAACTCAGAAGAAGACAGTGAAGTCAAAACAGCTATTTCTAAGGCTTCAAAGAAAAGTGTAAAACAGTCAAGTCACAAGTCCAAAAGGAACTCCTAGAAGAACTTTAAAAGGACTTTAAAATCAAATAAAAGAGGTTGAGGAAAAACAAGAAAAAGTGTAAGGATAATGAAGGAAAATCAGGAAAATTTAAATATTGCAGAGCTGAAGTTAGGATAACACAAGATACAGAAGTTTTTTCATCAGAAGACTGATGGGCATGGAACATGATGTTCCAAAGAGCAAAGGAGCTGGGTTTGCAACCAAGAAAAACCTACTCAGCAAAACTGAGTGTAATTCTGCACGGAAAAAAGATATTGAGTGAATTAAAGGATTTTCAGATATTCTTGAGGAGAAGACCAGGCCTGAACAGAAAATTTGATCTACAAGAGTCAGGAGAAACATAAAAAGGTAAACATAAAAGACCAATTATAAAGGATTTAATTAGGTCAAATAGTTTACTTTTTTATATGGGAAAACATTATCTGTAACTCTAGAGAATGATATCATTACAAGGGTTGTTTGAAAGCGCATAGACAGAGATAAAAGGTTGGGGTTGAGACGAATATGATGAGATGGTTATAAAAACTAAAACTGGGTAGGGAAAGGTAAAATAGAACAGTCATTTCGTTCCGATAAGGCATGAATGTGAGAATTTTTTCCAGTGGAGGGGAGGAGAGGGTAGAGGACTGGTAGTGCTAAAACCCTATTCTCATCAGAACTGGGTTAAAGAGGGAATAATATATGATATGCATGTAGAAGGGTATAAAAGTCTTTTTAACTTATAGAGACATAGGAGGGCAAGGGAAGAGGATAAGTGAGGGACTCTTAGAAAGGGTATGGATTAGCGAAGCAGTGGCCAGAAACAAATTAGATTTCTGAGAAAGGTTAGGGTAAAAATAGAGGGAGAAGGCTAAACAGCGAGTAAAAGTAGGTGGAGAGAAATACACAACTAGTAATGAGTGGCCCAGTTTCAGATGGTCCACCATGATGCTGGTAAGGTTTTTTTTTATTAAACCCTTAACTTCTGTGTATTGACTTATAGGTGGAAGAGTGGTAAGGGTAGGCAATGGGGGTCAAGTGACTTGCCCAGGGTCACCCAGCTGGGAAGTGTCTGAGGCCGGATTTGAACCTAGGACCTCCCAGTCTCTAGGCCTGAATCTCAATCCACTGAGCTACCCAGCTGCCCCCTGCTGGTAAGGTTTTTAGAAGTTCTGGCCAGAACCACTGAAAGGAAGTTGTTTTTCTTTTTTTTTCAGATAATGTTGAACATTGAGAAAGTTGGGATTTCAATGGTGGCTTTGTCCACGTCTAATATAAGGAGGCAGCATGTCACATGCATTGGGGTTGAATCTCAGCTATACCATTTACTATATGTGTGACCTTGGATAAGTCACTTCACACCCCCCGGGTCCCTGGTTTGTGGCCCCTCTCTAAAATGAGGGGATTGACCCATCTGACCTCTGAAGTTCCTTCCAGCTCTGCCTCTAGGATCCTTTTACTTCTCTGCCTGCTCCCTTCCCCCTCAGCTCCTGAACAGGGACAGCATAGATGCTTTAAGAAGGGTTCGACAATGGGCTGATTGGCCAGCCACTAAAGAAGGACCTTGAATCATTCTCTGCTTTCTTTCTGCTCCTGGTACATATGTAATGATAACATCTTCCATCTGTATTCCTCAGCGAAGGGCTGAAAGTTGGAATGCAATTACTGTGAATGCGTTAGAAGATGAAAACTGTCAAATTACCAGCCTGAGTTCCAATGGCAGAGGCAAGGCTGGATGGTTTCCGCATAGAAATAAGCATGGGCTAATGAGGCCCAGACTGGAGCTTCCCATCCCCTCTTCTGCACTTCAGGGTACTGGAGGCACTTCTGGGGAAGGCCTGGAGCTTGCCCGACTCCCTGCCCTCCGCTCTCCCTCCATAGACACACAGCCCCACGACCCTTCCTTCCATCCAAGCCCAGCTCACCTCTGGTTCTGATCCAACCTGCATGTAACGGCAGGGGATAGGTAGTAGTCCCTATATGTCATTCCTCCTAAAGGGGAAGGGAGAGGGGGCAGCTGGGTGGCTCAGTGGATGGAGAGTCAGGCCTAGAGACGGGAGGTCCTGGGTTCAAATCCGGCCTCAGACACTTCCCAGCTGGGTGACCCTGGGCAAGTCCCTTGACCCCCACTGCCCACCCTTACCACTCTTCTGCCTTGGAGCCAATACACAGAAGTTAAGGGTTTAAAAATAAATAAATAAAGGGGAAGAGAGACCCTCTGATGGCCCCGATGGTGACAGCCCCAGCAAAACAAGGAGGTGGGCTTGCTGCTGATAGGGCACCTCTTGTTGTCTGTGGCAGCACTGGGGGACAGATGGCCCAGGACCGAAGGCTGGGGGGGCATCACCGACTTTGGCGGCCCCTGGGCTTGCTTGATGGGATGTTCTCTGAGCTAGACAAAAGGGAGAAAGCGTGCTTGGGTAACTCGCCCAGAGTGGGACCTGATCTTGCACGAGACATCTGCTCGCTAAGGTTCCTGCTATGGGAGCAACTGGACAAGACAACTTTAACGGCCCTTCCTGGCCATCCTGGCGCTGCCAACCTCTAAGTATTTCTGACATGAGGAGTTGTCGATTGGCCGAAAGCACTGGCTAGTGGCCAGTGGGCAGAGGAGCAGGGGAAAGGAGAGGCCTGCGGGGGGCAAGAGTCTCCTTCAGGCTAGTTGGCAGGCCCAGATGTTCGGGGGTCATTGGTGCCCAGTTTTATTGCCACGTGGAATGAGGCCTTGGTAGAAGGTGGCCTCCTATCAGCAAAGGTCCTGAGGCAGTATTTCCATCTGGCTTTTTCTCTCCAGAATCCCAGGATGGGGAAGGGGTCTCAGAGACCATCCAGTTTAACCCGTACCAGAGGAGTTCTATGTACAGGTTCCTCGACAAGTGGTCATGGAGCCTCTGCTTGAGGGCTTCCTCCCCTCCGTCCATGAGGCAGCCCATCACCACTGTATCCAGGTAGCCAGGGTGTAGGAATCCAGCTCATTATTGAGTCCCTGTTGGATGCCAGGCCCTGGGCTTCGGAGCTGGAATCGTCTTCAAGAATGGCTAGTCTGTCCCCCTCGTCTGACAGGAGATGGAGGGGAAGGAACTTCCCCAAGGTCTCTTGACCAGTTCATGGTTGTACCAGGTCTCAAACTGGGCTCTTGCACATCCCAGTCTACTGCTTTTCTTCCCTTATCGTGTGTCTTCTCTGGATACTTTAGCCTGGAAGAACCATTCGTGATCATCTGAACCTCCTCCTTTTAGGGCACTGTTCAGCCCAAGGCAGCCGCCCAGCTGAGCTACCCTGGGCCTCCTCCCTTCCGGCCCTGGGCTCTCCTGCAAGGCAGGGCATCCCTCAGCCCTTTTTGGCGTGATGTCATTGGCCTTTGGGCTAGACAGAACCAGGAATGAAATGAAAAGCGCTCAGGGGTCCGGGGAGCCCTCTGCAGTCGGGCTGGAGGGTGTTTGTGGCAGGCTTTCAGGCTAGCCCAGGGAAGGCAGGGGCGGCAGGGTGACATGGACAACCCGATATGGCTCCCCGTGTTTTCCTGCCAGGATAAAAGAGGCCAGCCGGGTGGCTAAGGAAAGGGGAGTAAATCCTAAGGCGGTGTTTGGCCTGAGCCGCGAGGCTATTTGAAGCCTAGGAGGGGTTGCTGAGGGCTCGGGCCCCCAGACTTCTAAGAGAGGGGACGGGAACTCGAGAGAAGATTTCTGAGGTCATAGCTGGGAAATCTGTCCCCTACGGGCAAGGGGCCTTGACATTAAGGCCTGCCTGATGCCCTCTTTTAAAATGTGCCAGTGCTAGAAGGTGTAACCAATCGTGCCACTCTTAAAGTGACCAAAAAGGAGACGGGCTGGACGCGTGGCAGAACAAGGGAGAGCCCAGGTTGGGCCTGTGGGTGTTGCTAGTGTCTTCGCCATAGCTAGAGAAGGTGCGGGAGAACTCGTGTGCAGAGAACTTGTTGTGGACTTACGGGCAGTCACAGATCTGGATGGTGCGGGATAGAATACAGCCAGGTATCGGGAAGACCCAGAGGAGCGAATTAGAGTAAATTAGGGCAGCTAGGTGCTACAGGAGCCCTTCCTGGAGTCAGGAGGATGAGTCTTCCTGAGTTCAAATCCAGCCTCAGACGTGTCCTAGCTGTGTGCCTCTGGGCAAGTTGCTTCATCCAGTGTGCCTCAGTTCCTCATCTGTAAAATGAGCTGGAGAAGGCATGACAAACCACTCCAATATCTTTTTATTTTTTTACATTTTTTAACCCTTAATTTCTGTGTATTGGCTCCTAGGCAGAAGAGTGGTAAGGGTGGGCAAGGTGGGGTCAAGTGACTTGCCCAGGGTCACACAGCTGGGAAGTGTCTGAGGCCGGATTTGAACCCGGGACCTCCCATCTCTGGGCCTGACTCTCAGTCCGCTGAGCTACCCAGCTGCCCCCCCCCCCAATATCTTTGCCAAGGAAATCCCAAATGGGGTCATGAGGAGTCAGACAGGACCAAAAGCAATTGAACCCCAACAGAGAAAATGATCCTTATTTTCAACCTGAAAAATGGCCCCATCATTAGGTATTTGGGGTATCCAATCTCATATTTAATATTATGGCAGAAACCACAGCCATCACTAGGCAGTAGCACAAAACACGCCTGGGATGAGCTGAACATAAGTGACCTTAGTTCAGTCATTGGCGGTGGGGAGGCCAGCTCAGGCCCTCAAATGAAATCTGGCAGCCCTGCTATCTAGAACCTTCCTCTTTTAACTAACTCTTCTGGGTGGCTGGATCCTGAGCCCAGTTGTTTTCACTTTGCTGACTGCATGCAAGCACTGTGAGTGACTTTTAAATTTTAGTGCTCTAGGACAAAGCACCGATCACCCTGCCCTGGTTACGGTTAGGAGGGCAAAATATCGTTTAGCTTTGAAACTGGCCTATGGAGGCCCTGTTTTCATCCTGCCAGGCCCCAGGATTCTGTGCAACCAGCTTAGGACGCTGGCTTCGATGCTAGAAGGAGCGTTTGGAGCAGAGGTATGTTGGGACGAGTACTGCCAAGGTAGCCTCTGCCAGCCAACTTTCTCTAGCTCTGGACACAATGCTGAATTCGTGCCGCCTTCAGCACAGCCCTGGCTTTCCCCTCTGGTGGTGTTGGCTTTCAGCGATGTGGCATACCGAAGGCCTTGAGCACACGAGTGGGCTCACCTTCCCTAAGGGGATCCCAGGAACAACATTCGATTTGCCAATACGGTTAAGATTCCTTGATCTTGGAGCTGACTTTGATCTGGCCATCGTGCTACTTTCCTATCCCGGTACGGGCTCCAGTAGGTTGCCACGTCGCCGCCGCCGCCACTGCCGCCCGGGAATGAGGGGAGGAGGCCCTAATCTATCTGTATTGACTTGCAGGTCTCAGCTCTGATGCTTCTGCAGACAGACTGTGAAGAAAGCTTGTGGCACGGGGACTGCACGTTTCTGGCCCGTCTGTGTGCACCGAGTCAAGGGGAACCCCTAACGTGGTTTCTCTCCATTGGCCCTGCTCTTACCTGTGTCAGTCCCTGTCCACGGCCCGCCCTCTGCACCCCGAATGGCCTGGTAAGTCACCCACTGACTTTAGACACCTTCAGGGAATGCCCTACTTGGAGATCATTGGCCCTTTCCAACCTTGGAGACCCACCCTTTGTCCTGGCACCTACCCTGGCATGAGGGGGCAGGACTCGTAGAGTACCGGCTTTGGTGCCAATTTCTTGACGTAGAAGACGCTGCTTCTAGCCGCAAGTTTGGGGCCGGGCCTGTCTGGGTAAGGAGAAGAATGAGATTTGAGGTTCCCAGTTGGCTGCCTTGATTTCATTCGTTCCACCATTATCCGGTTGACTTTACAAGAGTGAGCAGAGGGAGAAGGTAAATGCAAAGAAAGATTTCTCGAGGCCAAAGGTTGGGAGAATGTTGCGATTATGTTAGTGTCTAAATAGGAAACCTTGCCGGGGGGGGGGTGGTTCACCCCCATGTTCCTGTCTCGGGCGGCTGACGAGGGCTGCCACCCGTCCTCGTGTCGCTTTAAGTGTTTGTGTTGCGGCTGCTCAGGTCATTCCAAGGGGAGACCACAGACGCGGGCACGGCCCTGTTTGGCTCAGAAACTCATAAAATGGAGAAATGGCAGGGGTAGGTGCCCTCGCTTTCCTCTCAGTATTCACACCACAAGCCAGAGCTCTCTTGGGCCCCTCTTCTGCGGATGCCACAATTTTTCTTAACCCCAGGCGGGTGCGGTGAACAAAGGACCAGCTCCGGTGATGGAGGAGGAAGCGCCAGGCAGCGAATGATGATAGAGAGGCCCCCAAAAGTCAGAGGGCTTCAGGGATGCGCTTTGATTTCCCAGGGGGTACAAGTGGAGGAGCCGTCTGTCCCCTGAGATCTCTCCCATCTCCTTTCCACTCAAGCCTGAAATTCTACTCCCGGGGATCCAAGTCGAGCCACCGAGAATTCATTAAATTACCTTCTCTGGGCCAGAAGCTGCGTTAGGTTTGGGGCACCCAGAGAAAAAAGGAGCCAGGCCTCTCCTTGCGGGGAGTCCTGTTCATTTGGATGAGGCGACAAGTATACAGACAAGCACATCGAAACTAAATTCAGAGCCCAGACACAGACATTTCAGGGGGGCACTAGTAACCCGGAGACTCGAGAAAGGCCTCGAATAGGAGGTGGCCCTTGAGCTAAGCCTTAAAGGAAGCTATAGGGGTTTCAAGGGGCAGAGGTGAAGAGGGAGGGCATTCCAGGCATGGGGCACAGCTTGAACAAAAGCCCAGAGGTGAGACATGGGCCGCCCCGGACGGGGACCAATTTGACAGAGATATGTTAGAGGGAGTCCGGAGGCTTCGTTCCTCTGGGCTAAGACATTGTCTTCTGTTAAAGACAAATGGCCCTCGGAGGGGTAGGACCCCCCAAGCTCTATCAACTCCCAAGAGAACCGCAGTTGATCACAGTCCTTCAGACTCGCACACCCGAGAGTGGCGCCCTAGAAAAGGGCTCCCCAAACCGGAAAGTCTTCTCCAGGGAAAGAGTGAGTGAAGGCTTGTTTAGGGGTGCCCTCCATCCAGCGTGGGCGAGGGCCAGGGCCGAGTTCCTGAGGGTTCGGGGAGCCCAGGTTTGGAAGGGCCACCGAGCTTAAACTTGTGCCCGAGGGCAGCTCTCCCTCGCTTCATTCACTTCAATTCAGGAAACATTTATGAAGCCCCTGTTGTGTGCCGACCTGCCCTCAAGAAGCTTCCAGTCTAGTGGGAGAAGACAGTCCACGGAGAGGAGCTGACCAGGGAGGTCGGGGGGTTGGCACGTGGGGGTGATATTCCATGAAAGGAAGCAAAGAGGCCCATGGCAGGGGAAGAGTGGGCCAGAGGGGCCCCAAGGTTCTAAGGCCTCTGGAGAGGGAGCCTTTGGAGGCGTTTACAGCTCCAGCCCTCTGATCAGACAAGAGGGGCAGCCCAGGGAGGCCGAGGAGGCTCAAAGCGGAGCCAGTCGTGGTGGCGGTCAGATGGCGGGTGCTCGGGGCCTCGCTGGGAGAAAACGGGCTTCTCTGGGTTACAGCGAACGCGGCGGAGCCGTTGCCTTTTACAAGTGAGTGACTTTGCTCCAGAAGCTGCTTTTTGACGGATGGCCCTTGTGACCAAACAGGCCAATTTTATAAATTGGCCGCTTGCACCCGGACTCACTAAGCTGCTTGACCCTGACGAGGAAGCTCGTTCTTTACGGTCGCCACCGTCGCCGCTTACCTTGTGGAAATCAAAAGCTGGACGAACGGTACGTGGCAAAGCTACGTGGCGAAGACCGCTGCCATTTTGGACAGTGAGACAACGTATGACAGTGTAGTCCCTGCTTCTGTGGAAGCAATAGCTTGGGTTTTCAGGGAGAGTGAGGTAGGGAGTCCGGGAGAGATGGAGCCTGCCCTCAGGTGTTGGGAGGGGAGCCACTGGGTACAGGAGAGGTGGGGAGAAATGAAGATATCAGCATCAACAACACTTATAGTATAATAAGGATCCGGAAGTACCATGCCACAGCGGATAGAGGAGCCAGAGAGATCTGGACCTCTGAGTCCTGCCTCTGATGCATGTTGCCCGGGTGACCCTGGATAAGTCACTTCCATCTCCCAGCGCTGTGGGCAAGTCTGTAAAATGACAAAATGCAACAGAGATACTGCTTTGCCTTGGTGGAGGGAGTTTCGTCGTAAGGAGTGTCATCATGGGCCTCTGAAATCACAGCGAGTCTGGCCCAACAGTAGTCACAGGTGGCATTTCTAGGGCAGCTTTTACATATGTCATCTCACTGGATCCTCACAACAACCCTGAGAGGTAGATGCTGGTGGTGCCTCCATTTTACAGAGAGGAAAACTAAGGCTCAGAGGGGTGAAGGGACTTGTCCAGGGAAGAGGTATGAAAAAAATAACCTTTACATGTGTCGCATCAGAGATGGGCACAGGGAGCATCATTTCAAACGAGTGGAACCAATGTGTCCTACTTTGTCTTTATATCCTTTGGTGCTTAGCATAGGGCCTGGCAAAGACACTATCAAGCCACGTGACCCTGGGAAAGTCACTTAGCCTCCGTCTGACTCAATTTCTTTATCCGTAAAATGGGCACAGTATCAGCATCTGCCTCCCAAGGTTGTGAGGATTGAAGGAAAAGGCACCTAGAAATCAGCTCATGTACCTTATAGCCCAGCATACATGCCAGCCATGATTAGGACTAATAAAGGCCTGGATGGACGTGTGAGCGAGAAGGCTGAAAGCTAAGGAAGTTCACTTGGTGAATTTATTGGGCAAATGTTGTCGGCATTTTCTGGTAAGAAGAAGGATCTTGGTTTAGAAAGCAAATGAGGGAATCGAGACCCCGGTGAGTCTTCTCTTCCAGCCACTAGCAAATGTGGCCGAAAGTGGCTCTCGAGGCCTAGAGCTAGAGCAGGGCCCCCGAGGAAGGCAAAGCCCTGCCCCTGGCCCTCTCTGGAAGCCCATTTTCCACTCCTTACCATTAGGCTTGGCATAAAGGTTAATTAAGTGGCAGCTACGTGCCAGGTACCACATGAGGTTCTGGGAAGACAGATGAAAGGAAAAACATCCCTGCCCCCAGGAAGCGTCTATTCTCCAGTGGGATGTTGTGTGTGTGCCCAGGTAAGCCTATTGGAGAGAAACTTCTGGATAGAAGGAGGTTACCTGCTAGGGCTATGATGGTGAACCTATGGCATGCATGCCGAAGATGGCATGCAGAGACCTCCCCATGGGCACGTGCAGGTTCCCGGCTTGGCCAACTGGGAGCTTGGCCCTGCCCCTGAACACAGAGGGCGGGGCACTTGAACCTTCCTCGACCTTCCTGGTGCAGCTGGGCCCTGACTCATCTGGCTGGGAGCCCAGCCCCCTACCCTCAACCCCCTGCTCCTTAACGCAGTTTGGGGGGTGGGGGGCACTTGATCTGGAGGGGGTGGGGCACGCCATGCAGGGGAGGAAGCACTCACATAGAGCTGCTTGGCAGAGGGGTGGGTGATGGGAGCAATGTCCCAAGATGCACAGAGAAGGAGAGGGGGCAGCCCCCTCCAGCACACTTCAGCACGCATGCCACAGTTTCACCAACATGGTATAGGAGGACAGCTCCAGTGAAGGGAAGAGTGCCCACGTTCTGACACTAGCCAATGGCATTTGTCAAATAAAGTTACTAGACTAGGTAATTTGGGGCACCTTTGTGCAGAGGCACTTTTGGCGTTTGGGGTGTCGTGGGTTTCTTAGACTAACCCTACTATGCCAGTATAGCCTGCATTTGGAGGCAGAGGGCTCTGAGTTCGAATTCCAGCTCTGACACTTTGTGCATGTGGATAAGGTCGTTTTCTCTGTGGACTTTAGTTCACTCCTCTGTAAACTGAGGGCCCCTGACCAGATGGCCTCCTGGGTCTCTTTCAGCTCTTCTAATCTGTGATTTCATGATCTACACAACTGCGTTTCACAAAAAGTTTCCACGGTCTGAGGCTGGCCTTCCTCGGGCAGCGGCTGAAGGAGGGCTGGCGGAGGGAAGCCGTCCCTGCCCTCTGTTGGCCTCCCCGCCCTGTGATTAGCCCGAGGGAGTGCTTGAGCACTTAGGTGATGGCACTGAATGCAGTGGCCAGACTCAGGGTGGCGGGCGGCCCTGGGGGTGCTCAGACCCTCTCTGAATCGAGATCAGGGCAGCTCAGCTCACAGGAACTATCAGAGAGGGACGCGCCCTCACTCCAAACTGTGTGCAAATATTTGCCCATCTTCAAAACTCGAACCACTCGATCCGATAAGCACTTATTGAGCACCAGCTGTGTGAAGGGCACTTGGCTTGGCGCTGCGGACACAGAGATAACAATCAAACGGGCTTCTCTGCCTTTGAGAAGCTTATTATCCTGCAGCCCCACAATGTGTCCACGGGGAACTGAATACAAAGTATAGAAAGGAGATACAAAGTTGTTTCCACACCAAGGGGGCAATCAGGGAAGGCCTCCTATAGAAGGCAACATGTGAACTGAGCTTCGAAGGGAGCTCGGAATTCTAAGGGGTGAAAGAGGAAAGGGAGAGCATTCCAGGTATAGGGGAGAGCCTCAGCAAAGGCACGGAGGTGGGAAATCGATGTATGGTGTGGCAACTAGCAAGTAGGCCAGTTTGGATGGAACATAAAATGTGTGAGGGAATACTGTGTCATGAGCCGGGAACAAGGACCTGTGGGAGTTCACAGACAGATCTCAAAGGGTCCACAAACTTGGTTCTGAACACAGTTACAGCTTTATATCTACATAAGTCTTTTTCTTTGTAATTCTATATATTTTATTTTATGAATTTAAAAAGTCTTATTCTGCAAATAGGCATCAATAGACTGCCATAGGCAGTAGGGAGCCATTGAAGCTTCTTGAGCAAGAGAGTGACGTGGTCAATCATATGATTTAAGAACACAGTCATAGAGATGCGAGGCAATGAAGCAACTATATCCTTGTAGCTTTGCCTCCCTTTCTCAGTGCCCAGCTCACACCCATCTCCACTTTGGCCCTTTGTCCCAATGACTGCGACTCCCAGGGAGGGACTCCCAAAGGAGAGCGAAAACTCCATTGCGCATTGGGACAAGAGTCAGTTTGTCAGCCAGTTACCTGTGGACAAAAGCAATGAGAGCAAGCAGCTAAAGGGCTGGCCTTGGGGCCTGCCTTGAGACCCCACCTCTTCTGCCTCTAGGGTTGGCCTGGTCACAAATGGGTCACCATTGCCATTCGGAGTGGTCAAGAGTCCCTTTTCCTATCCAGGTCGTGGAGGGAGCATCATTTCTGGCTAAAATAAGGGAATTGGGGAGAGCAAAAGAGATTGTCTGTGTGCCCGGCATGCCCTGCATTCGATATGGCAGCTCTTCCAAGCAGAGCCCAGAACCGAGCTTGCCCACCTGTCTGGGCCCACCTTAACGTCCTGGCAGCTACTCGAGGAGAGGGGCCTTCTTGTTTTAGTCTGTGTCTCTCTTGTTTGCCTGCTGCCTGGCCTGGAACATGGCAAGCATATTCTAAATGTGGCTGGGATGAATGAATGAATGAATGAATGAATGAATGAAAAAATGAACAGGGCCCGGTCCCAGGTTCTGGGCACACGTTCATATTCGTGCAGCCTGAGCCTGAGCTCGAGTTTTCTTGCCCCAGCAACCATGCCACACTGTTGGCTTGCTCACCTCATTTCCCCGGAGATACTTGGCACAGGTTCCCTCTGTCCCCAAAGTCCACCCAAATGGCTAGACTCCAAATACAGCCGATGGAAAGACAAGAGATTTCCTAACCAGAGGGAAGTTGGCCTCTGGGGGCATTCTGGGCCACCCAACAAGGTAGCTTGTGGCAAGGGGCTGATCTGCTTCAGTGGAGGGGCTTCTCATACTGGGAGCCCCCTGTGCGACAGACTCCTAGATTATCTACGGAGATGCCAGTTCCCCCTGCTAGGCCAGAGACACAAAGACAAAATCAAGAGAGCCCAGCAGGGAACGAGGGAGGACCAACCCACATTTGCTGTGCTGAAGAAGGAACGGTCACATTGGTTTGAAAGCAAGGCGTTTGGGTGCAAGGAGGGCTTCTCTGTGCCCTCCTAGGCCCCAGAGGGCACAGCCAGGAGCCCCGGGTGAAAACTGTAGTGACAGAGAAGCAGGTTCAAACTTGGGAACAAGTAAGGCTTCCTGACCCCTTGAGCTGTCTTCAAGAATGGAACCGGGCCCCTGCCATTGGCGATGGTCGCTTCCAGCCTCGGTGGTAGTCCGGCTTGAAGACTGAGGGCTTCCTGGAGGGGGCAGCGCGTCTTCTTCAGGTACAGCGCGAGAGGAGGGCCTTTGCAGCGCAGATTGTGGGGCCGAAGCCAGGTGTCCTTGAACAAGCAGAGGCCCTGGCTTGGGAGCCAGTTTTCACATCCCAGACACAATACGGGTCTGAAGAGGAAAGCCTTGTGCCCAGGAGTGGGCCCAATGTGGCAAGCTGCCAGGCCGATGAGGCCCCCTCACTGCCCCTGCCAGCTGTCCTGGCAAGGAAGGGCCAGGGCAAAAAGAAAGCCTGAATCGGGGGAAAGGGAAGCCAATTACTTAATTGAAAATTGAGAAAAAACACGTCCAATTCTCCAACAAAGGTGCACTTGGAATGCTTATGCTGCGGCTGCTCTGGGCTTCCCAGTAGGCTTTGAGGCGGAGTCTCTGGGGGCCCATTGCCTTCGTTATTCCTGCACTTACTAACCCTCAGCCTGTCTTGGGCAGGGATGGGTGGGAAGCAGGGGGGCGGTGGTTGAGAACTGTTGAAACGGTCCTAGAAAGCTTGCCAGACAGTGGATGGAGTTGGGAAGGGCTTGGATGTAAATCCTCAAGTGACCCCGAACGGGGGTTTCTGGCTGGCTGAAGACGGGCAGCCATCCTCGTCCACTCAACTATTATCTCACCCCACTTCTTCGGGGGCTCCCTGGGGAAACCTTCCCGCTCGGGCTGACTTGGCTACATGCTACATCTTCCCCTTCCCAGCAAGTCCGGCCTATTCCTTTTGGGTGTCTCCTCCTGCCGCCGGAGAGGGCCGTCTCCGGGCATCACAATTACACAGACGTGGCCTATGTGATTGGGGAGCTTCCCGCTGGGAAACTATTGGTTCGAGAGCTTCTAAATGGACTTCGTCTCCCCTGCCCGGAGACGAACGCTTGTGCCAAAGTATCAAACATTCTGTGAGTTTAGGAGCCCGGCAATGGGCCAAGAGGTTGGCAAGGGTAGGAGCCAAGGCCCTGGCATTCCTGAATTCACCGATAAAGAAGGGGTACTGCCCCATCTGCTCCCCCAAGTCAGCAGCCACTCAGAGAGGTTCCCACCGGCCGGGCTTTGGGGGCATGAGTGCCAGGCACCGTGCCTCCCCTTGGACCCCGCTAGGCAGCAAGAAGACAGCAGAGGCCCTGCCAAGTCCAATGTAGTTCCCATCGCCAGGTCGTCATTCATGAATGGGCAGCACTGGAAGGTTCTCAGAGTCCTTTGACATGTTCTTTCCTTGGAGCTTCACCGTGACCCTAGGAGATATGGGCTAGCATGATTAGAAATGAAGAAACTAAGGCTCCCTGTTGAAGGGGCTTGCCCAGGGTTACACAGCAGGATTCGAACACGGCTTTCCCCAACTCCCAGGCCTGTATTCTATACATAACTCCACTCTGAGGGCCAGGAGTGGGCATTTTAGGGGTCCAGCCTATTGGGTCATGAGTTTCAAACTAGAAGATAGCGAAGAGGTCATCTGATGAAATTCCCTTATTTGACAGATGAGGAAACTGAGGCCAAGCTGCCAGAGGTCGCCCAAGTAGACAGGATCCTCTGTTTGTGGCACCCGCATGCTTCTCGCTGTCCCCCAGATGACAGGGTCCGGCAGAGTACAAAGCAGGACCCCTGGTGGGTCTGTGCCCACACCTAGTAGCACGAGCATGCCTAATGCAAACGCCGTGAAGCCTGTCCCGGCAGCCCTGGGATACTGGCTGAGCCGCTGTTGGGATGGGCAGGGAATTGGGAGCTGGAGGGGGTGCTGGGCCTTCCATCTCCGGAGAGCAGCTAGAAATGTTTCCTAAATGGACCACTTCTGGGTAATGAGGTGTGAAACGTGCTTCCTGTGCTGAAGGGCTGTCTGCCTCCCCCCTCCCCCAGGGGAGGCCCTGGTTCGCCTCTCAGCCATGGTCTGGGGTCCAAACTAGGGGCCTTGCCTTGTGGGGGTTGCTGGGACTGACGAGGAGGTTTGGGAATCGGCCCCTAGCCCAGCTCCCATGCTAAAATGTCAGGTGACCGCCGCGACCCGTGCGCACGGCTGTGGGGCTCCGAATGTGGCCACGGACTCGCTTCTGACTTCGGCCTCGAAGGCTCAGCTCCTGCCCTGCAGGAAGCCTTTCTCGGCCTCCCCCTCAAGGGACCACGTGTACGTCGGTCTCTTTCCACGTACCAAGGCCAGCGGGATGTCAGCTCCCGGAAGGAAGGGCTGTTTTTATCTCCGTCTCTGTCCAGCGCAGCGCGTACGGGGCGTGCACGCAGTAGGTGCCTCAGAATCGCCCGCCACTTACCTCGGAGTGAGATGGACGTCTGAGGCTCTGAGCATCACAAACAGCGACTTTGGTGAGGACGACAAGGCCCGCTCTCTCATGTAGGGAGTGTGTTTTTGTTCCCATTTTGCAGAGGAGGAAACCAAGGCTTGGAGGGATTGGAGCGGCCAGCCCCAAGTCACACATGCAGTTGGTGGGACGGCAGAGACGGGATCGGAACCCAGGCCACTTGAGTGCTCACAGGTGGTCTTTGGTGAGATCAGCAGAAAAATGGACCCCAGTTGGCCAGCTGTGTGGTCTTCTCTTTGTCCCTCTCTCATCTGCTCGATAGACTGAAGTGTCCCAGCCCAAGGAGGTTCCTTTCCTGGGTGAGGCACGCCCCACATGAGGTCAGTCTGGTAAGATCAGAGACTACCTTGTTGCTGTTGATCAGTCATTTCAGTTGTGTCCAGATCTTCGTGGCCTCATCTGGGGCGGTTTGCCATTTTCTTCTCCGGCTTATTTGACAGATGAGGAAAGTGAGGCAAACAGGATGAAGTGACTTGGCCACAGTCACATAGCCAGCAAATGTCTGAACTCAGATCCTGCTGACTCCAAGGCCAGTGCTCTATCCACTGCACCATCTAACTGACTGGAAGGGACTTTAGAAACGATCATATCCAATCCAATTTGTTGTCCAGATGAGAAAAGTGAGTCCCATAGAAGTTAGGTGACTTTCCCAAGGTCACACAGGTAACAAGTTTCTTAGATTGCATTTCTAACCTTTGGTCGAGTGTTGCAGGCATTCCATCCCGCGGTGGGCAGCTGGGACTTTGGGTCTTCTTGGCCAGTACCTATGTGCCCCCAGAGGGGTTTTGATCAGCTGCTTTGGACGTTCGCTATCTGTCTGGACGTTCTTGTGAGGGCCCTCGTCCGCCATCTCCTTTTGCCGCCTCCACCCTTGAGGTGCCTCCTGGTCAGTCTCTTACCTCTCTGGTCCATGCTCAGTGCAGCTGCCATGTTACTCTTCCCAGAGCGAGGGCACTCTCCGCCTCCTGAAGCCTCGGTGGCTCCTTGTGGCTTCTGGGATGACCGAGAAACTCCCCTGCCTATCTCCAAGCCCGGCCGGCCTAGCCCTCGGCCCCTGGGAGAGGAGGAGGAGGAGGAAAACAATAATAATGAGAGCAGCAGCTGGCATTTCTGTGGTGCTCCAAAGCTTGCCAAGTGCTCTGCATGCGATCACACGCCCATTCTGTCTTCTCTCCGTAGCTGTCCCTTTGCGGGGCAGAGAGCCAGTGCCCGGGTTGCTTCGCCTCTTCGGCTCTGTCCCCTGGAGGCCGGGCCCCGAGGAGCAGCTTCTCCTCTAAGGGCAGGGAGGAGCGGAACCTGGCTGCCTTGCTGCCCTCCAGAAGAAGGCCACGGAGGCCCGGCTCGAGCTCGCAGGCACTAAGACGCTGGACTCCACCTTCTCTTTGGCAGCAAGTACCTGGGAACTCCCCAGGATAGCCCAGGAGTCCAGGCCATGGGAGGCAGTGAGCGACGCTGCCTCGGATGGCCAGGGAAGCCACTGGGCATCGCTCCAGTGTGTGTGAGTCACCCCACGTCCGAGCCGAGTTCAACGCCTTCCCGACCGGATAAAGCCTTTCCTGACACATGGGAGTGAGTGTCGAAGCGAAGACCCAGGAGGCCCGGATGGTCTCTCTCAGGGAACCCGTACCAATCCCTCGCCTTTTCCGGCTTGGAGTTTTGTCGTGCGAAGACGCAGAACGGGCCCTGCCTTCCCGCTCTGAGACTCCTTCCGTCTTGGGCGAGTGCTTGGAGATCCTCGGCCACAAAGCGCTTTGGAGCAGGAGAGCATTTTCTTTCCTTGAAAACAAGACCAGGTTGGTTAGAAAAACACAAAGAAAACACCAGCGAGCCGCGCCGCGTGATGGGAGAAGGCAGCTCCCCGTTCATCCCGCGGCTGCACGGCCGATGATATGCATTTCTATTTGCTGTATATAAAATAGTGTTATCCCCGCCTGTATTTTATCACTTTCAAAAATATCATGTTCCATCCTTTGTCGAATTTATCAACATTGCCCTGTGCTGTCAGGGTACATTTTTCCATTTCCAGAGTTCACTACGGATTTTACAGCCAATTATGGATTCAAGCTCTGGCAGGATCGAGTAGTGCCCGGGACGGTTAACAGGAGGCGGGCTGGGCAGTGGGGCCACTGGGCTTGGGGACAGAGCGGGCACTCCGGGGGCCTTGGCTCCCACCTGGGGAGACTCCGGGCTTTTCACCTCCCCTTCCTTTTCACCCAATCGTACCCCCTCTTCCATCCCTTCTGCCCCCCAGATTCCTCGTCCTTTCACAGTAGATCCGTCCATGCACTGGAAGTCCGCTCCCTTTTCCCTCTCCGTTTATTCTGGAAAAGGCCTCTTCGATCGTCGCGAATCGCACTCGATATCTCGATATTACAGGCGATACTGCAGGAAAGGGGCGTTCGTGCCGTTTGGGGAAGAGGGAGTTTTGGGCAGCGTAGGAAGGGCACAAGTGCATGTAGCACTTAGTGAATTTGCACCCGGATGCTTCTCAGTGGTGCCTAACACTCAGCAAGGCGGGAACTCTGTTGGGATGAGGAACCTCGTTTTTCAAGTCAAGGAGTGGAGCAGGGACTCAGTTAGATGAAGTTGACTCACCCAAGGCCACGTGTCAAGGCTAGAATTTGAAGGCAGCCCATCCTGCCCACAGGGCCACTGCTCTTGAGTGAGCCCTCCCTTCCACGTTTAATCTCTCTAATAGTCCCACTTGGCTTCGATCTGCTACTCCCAGGGACCTTTGTAGAGCCCGTCATGGCTGCCGGGGCCTTGCCGAGGCGACCTCTCCCTTTGGGGCCCAGAGCCCTTAACTAGCGTTTCTTGGGTTGGGTTGGAGAATGCGGGAACTGGAATGGGAGAGGATGCGGGAGGAGTTGATCCCATTCTGGTCACCTCGAACTTCTCGGTGGGTCTCTCCTCTCCTCCCCAGCCTCCCCTCCACCCTCCCACCAGGGTTGCTCTTCTTGGCGTCTTTGTTCCAGTGAGCAAGGGTTCCCTTGGGCTCCCTCGGAGGGGCCCGGCTCTCAGTGAGTCAGGGAATTCTCAGCCATCAAGGCACTGGAAGGGGAGGGGAGAGCTGGGAGACAAGGGCCTCTTCACACTTCTCAGTAGCTTCACACTTCCAAGGATGCTTCCTTGCACACCCCCGGCCCATCTGTTCTTCCGGAGGCCCCTCTACATGAGACAGACTCCTTATTAATAGCACTTCCCCCTGCATCTCGGCTATGCTAGAATGGCTTTAGAAGCCCACTTCCCCCGGCCCTACCCGATCTCCCCCCAGTGAGCTCGGCGGGCGCCAGAGGAGTGCCTTTTGCAGAGTCTCTGCCTTTCTGCATTCTGGTGGCCCCGATGTTCTGGGCTCCATTATTCAAGCCCCAGAAGAGAGGGAAGGACATACCTGCTGGCACCCAGCTAGGACGATCTTCTATCATTTGTACTTATTAGCCTTGGTTCCCCCCATCGTATTTGATAGGTCAGCACCCTACAGAAGGACCCTGGCTGGGAAACTAGATGTGGAGTGGTAGTATGCTAGATTCAAGTCCCACATCTGATATGTTCTGCCCGCGTGACCTTGCACAAGTCACTTCACTTGTTGGGCCTCAGTTATCTTATGTGTAAAACGAGGCAGCTCAGCTAGATGGCCTGAGGTTCCTACCTCAGACAGGTGTATGAAACCCTGTTCTTTTGCTATTCGTTCTATAACTGACGGGAGGGCGTGTGCATTTGTCTCGTGGATCTGCCAGGTTGTTAACGTCAGGACCAATCCTCTGGCCTAGGTGCTTCCTGGCTGGGGGCTCTCCCATCACAGAGGCCAGCTTTGCTCTCTCCATTCCATAGTGGCCTCCCACTGGACCATTCCAATATGGCATCCACTCTGTCTCCAAACTCATCACTTCTTCACTCCTTGAAAAGTCACCCTTGTCCTTTCCCACATTCCTTCCTTTACTTGTCGTGGAAGCAACTTACATGACTGGGCCAAGTTGGGGTTTACTTGAAAC